>NC_087153.1:40940521-40968021 GCF_035594125.1 Scylla paramamosain | reverse complement strand
TTTTAGTTAATTGCTTTGAAAGAGATATCATAGAAACTTTGTTAATATATCTACATTTTATATCTATAGAATTTTAGGTTTTTCATTTTGTCCGAAAATACAATTTTTTTCACCGTTAATTTTCTCCACTCCTTTTCCTGTTTTCTTTTTACATTTTTAAGGTAGGGGAGTGCAGGCCAAAATAAACCAAAGTTGGGAAGCCTGAAAAGTTTAAGGAGTAAAAACACTGTTTTGCGCAGAAATCCTTAAAAATAGTCAACAAACAGAGAATATCCCATCCCCCCCATATTCCCCACTACACTATTCTAACTGTGAGATTACTAACCTTGCTAATTGGGAGGCTCCATCACCCAGATCTCCCATTATGCTATTCTTACCAGTAAATTGCAGTTTAACACCACAAATCCTATCTTTTTTCTGTCCCTAACAAGCTTGGAGACATGGTGGGAAAATGGAGTTTTAGGGTGGAAGAAGCTAAATTATGCCAAATTTTGACATTCGTTGGAAAGTCTAAGGATGAGGTGCCATATATTGAAAACTGGGAACTTTCTAGCTTAACCTAACTTTACCCAACCTAACTGAAAGGCGAGTCCTGTCCCCCCTTTAAAGACACTAATCCAGCTTAACCAGTGCATCTTTCTCCAGTGGATGCCCCCATTAAGAACACTAACTTAACTTAACCAGGGGGCTTTTGTATGTAGATGAGAATTTCTCAGATGATGTTTTGGTGTATAGTCTCTGCAACAACATCTCTTTATCTTTCATGGTCTGTCTCTTTGTGTGTGTGTGTACTTTTTAGAGATGACCTTCTAGTTGTTCTTCTCTTATGGTATTTTTCTTTTCTGTCTCTTTCTGTACAATATGTCCTTTATTTCCTCAGCATCCTGAATGGTATTCTTGGTAATATCTGTTTTATTTTCTCTCTACCTCTCCCTTCCACAGCACTCATCCAGGTGGAGGTAGAACCAGTGGGACGATGGTTCCACATATATGAGGCACGGCGTCTGCGGGGCCACCTCACCTCCTCAGTTGGGGAAAGTGAAGAGGAGAGTGAGGAGGAGGAGGCTCAGGAGGTGGAGGTGGAGGATGACATACACTATCTTCGCTCTCTCAACCCAGCAGACTGGAAGGTGAGAACTCAGCCAGCATGGTCCAGTCATAGCAACATAAGAATGGAGAAGACTGCAAAAGATTGGCTGGCCTACACTGGATAACTCCTGTACTAACCATGAAAATCTGTTATCCTCCTCTTCCCCATGCAGTCAGCCTTCCTATTGCCATCTGGCCTCTATATGCATATGCCTAGTCATCTAACCTCATGATATCACTTATGGTGTAGGTGCTGACCACATGAATGCTAAGCCTGTTCTATTTGTCCACTACTCTGTGAACCAGTTCTTACTAAGCTCTTTTCAAAACCTAAACTTATCTAGCATATATAGTTCTGTCTTGATTGTTCACTATGAGAGCATCACTTACCTCTGTCATTTATTTGATTAGTATCTTTCTTTTATATATTGATACATTTCTACAACATTGCCTTTCAGGACCAGGATCATTATGCAGTACTGGGACTCCGAAAGCACAGGTACAAGGCCTCTGATGATGACATCAAAAGAGCGTGTAAGTCCTGGTGGCATCTGGAGCTAGAGTGTATAGTGTACTGAGTACCAAGTTTTAGTGCACCTGCTGTTTGAAGGTATTTTTATAGTGCCAGTTTTCAGTTGCAGTGTCAGCCCTTTTAGTCTTGGTATTTTTATTTTATTTGTATATTTTCAATAACTACATTTTATTTGTGCCTTGCTATGGATGTATGTGGTTGGCTTTGCTATACCAAAGTTCCTGGGGTGTAGTATGGTGATTTGAGACTATGACTATGGCCACACTGGCAATGGTTGTGAGCAAGCAGGTGAGTGTGATAAATGGTGAGAAAAGTGGGAGCATTGTACCAAATAAGTGTGGCCACACTGACAGTGAGTGGGCGTGGGCGAGCTGTGTCTTCCTGTGGCCCACAGCGAGGAGCATTGTCAGTTGACTTTTGTCAATCATCTGGCACAGGCAGTTTGTTGCCTGCTATTGACATTGCATGGCTAATTATTGAAGTTTTGCTCACACCAATCATTTGGGATACATTTGCTAAAGTAGAACCCAAAGGGAATGCCATCATGTTGTTTGTAGTAATTACTATTAATTATGAAACCATGTCCATAACTGTTAGCTTTAACAAGCTCTTGAATTGTAGCTAGGTGGTGCATACAGAAGAGCAGAGAGAATGTGTCTGAAGAATAGTTGGCGCCCCTATGGCTATGAGTGTGAATGATATTTGTAAGAGTGTGTGGTGGTTTGTCTGGGCCACCCCATGTGGGATTGGCAACCTGATATATAGATAGATAGATAGACATTATATTTTCTGATCATTGGTTTTATGCTAAGATATCTGTAAGTCTAATATAATAATTAGCATTCCCTTTGGTACGTGCTTAAAACAGGATGACCCAACACTTGGGTAAAGGAATGAGAGTGCAGCATTAGTGTGCACTTCCGTCCATTGTGTTACTCCTCACAGACCGCATGATGGTTCTGTGGCACCACCCAGACAAGCGGCGAGCAGCTGGGGAGGAGGTGAGGGATGACGATGACTACTTCACCTGCATCACCAAAGCCTATGAGATTCTCGGGGACCCCATCAAGCGACGCTCCTGGGACTCGGTGGACCCAGAGTTTGATGACGAGGTGCCGGCTGTCAGTGCACACAATAAGGCAAACTTCTTCCAGGTAAGCGCTGATCCCCACTAAGAAGAAAATTTATTCCACAAAGAATTCAAAGGTCTTTTAACTCCATGTCATACTGTAATGTCAAATATATGTGCACACAAGGCAAGCGCTAACTCCTATTAGGAAGAAAAATGACTCAACAAAGAATTGAAAGTTCAGTATTCATTGCTATTTGGTACATCTTTTCTTTACCACTAACCACTCTGGGACAATTCTTCACATTCTACAGCCATCTCCAAACATTATACTGGCTAGAAATTGCAAAAAATCTATTCCTTTTCACCGCTTTTTTCTTGCAGGTGGTTATAAAGATTGTATACATTACTTGTAGTGGTGTGGATGATTACATATCACTGAAGGGATTAACTCCATCTCATATTGTAATGTCAGGTCTATATATTAGATTATATAACTCTCTCTCTCTCTCTCTCTCTCTCTCTCTCTCTCTCTCTCTCTCTCTCTCTCTCTCTCTCTCTCTCTCTCTCTCTCTCTCTCTCTCTCTCTCTCTTCTTCAGTCTCCACCACATCTTTGTAAGGCACAGTGTTGCATTGCAGATTTTCACGGGTGTTTGAGTGCAATGCTCGTTGGTCCACCCACAAGCACGTTCCTGGCTTGGGCAAACCTGATGACACCAAACAAAAGGTCAGTCCAGATTAGCAGATTAAGTAACTGGAGAGAGTGATTGGCCTGTACAGTCACATCAATCTCCCTTGTACTGTTTTAGAAGTGAGATTACTAGTAGCAGAAATGCAAGTAGATATTTGGTGACAGTTTACTTTTTATAGTTACCATCATCATATGCTATGTTGATGGAAAGATAGACCAGTAATTTTGAAAGTTTGTTTAAAATATCATACACTATAATTTTCCTCAGCATAGAGGGTCCAGTAACTTACACATAAAACATCATTTCAAGATTTCTTTATGAATAGTGTTTATTTTGTATTGTTAACCGACTTAATTTTCATCACTGTGCAGGTTGATCGCTTCTATGGATTCTGGTACGACTTTGATTCCTGGCGAGAGTTTTCATATCTGGATGAGGAGGAAAAGGAGAAGGGACAGGAGTGAGTCTTCACTATTTGTATGTCTGGTCTTTTTAGAGTTATGTGTATTCCACTCCAGCCTTGCTTTATCTTCCCAAAGGCAGCAAAAATGGTGAAATTTGTATCTTGAAACATTAACATTGAATAAAATTTTAATTGAATAAGGAAATAATGCCCAAACTTAAGCCTAGACTTGACATTGGAAAAAATAACAAGAAAATTTAATATGGCTAGACAGAATACCCAGACTTATGGCAAGGAAAACTGGCACCGACATTGTTCTGATTGCTTTAACTGGTCATTTTAGTTTCTTTGAATATTTTGTAACAGTGCAATGTGACTGCAATGTTGTGGTCGCCTTCCCTTCTTTAAATCAGTCAATCTTGCCAGCCGGGAGGAGCGTCGATGGATAGAGAAGCAGAACAAGGTAGAGCGAGCGAGGCGTCGGAAGGAGGAGATGGGTCGATTGCGCAGGCTAGTTGACAATGCATATGCCTGTGACCCAAGGATAGCCAAGTATGTTTCGTTACTTATTACTGATTTCGTGTATTTTCGTTGTATCCCAATAAAAGTTGAAATTTTGTGCATTATCCCAAGAGATATTTATCACAAGGAGTACTTTTTTCTGTTGTTACATAATACTTCAAATTTCATTTTGATGGAAGGGTTTATGATGATTTAGATTGCAAAGAAGCTGTTCTTGTTTTACTTCTGACTCCTTATGAGGGAAAAATTAATTCCTGCTTTTGCTGTCTACTTCTGTAGCTAAAGAATGGGTAAGTTTATAGAAAAAGAGGGAAAGAGATGAAGAATTATATATATATATATATATATATATATATATATATATATATATATATATATATATATATATATATATATATATATATATATATATATATATATATATATATATATATATATATATATATATATATATATAATTTTTTTAAGATTTAAAGAAGAAGACAAGGAAAGAAGACTGGCTCAGAAAAAGGCTAAAGCAGAGGCAATCAGGCAAAAACAAGAAGAGGAGGAGAGGGTGAGTGCACATTGTGATCTCCAGTATTAGCACCAGGCCAATCTCTAACTACTCTCGGACACATATATGCATTGATTTCTACAACAGACCAAGGCTTCACATTTTTCTCATTGATTTGTATTTTTCATGTCTTATGCTCGGAAATGCCATATATTTTGAAATACCATGCTATGTTGTCTTTTTTTTGAATGATATGTCTTGCTAATGTGTAAATTTGGTGTTTTCAGGTAAGGCAGGAAGCTGAGGAAGCAGAGAGAAAGAAAAGAGAAGCAGAGGAGGCAGAGCAAAGAGCAAAACAGGAGGTAGAAAAGAAGGAAAGAGAGGTGCTGAAGAAAGCATTCAAAAAAGAGAGGAAGGTGAGGAGGAGGGTAGAATATGCTTGACATGTAAGAACTTACCACACACTTGTCTTTGACGCTTAAACTGCTGTGATCGCTAACATAATCAAAAATTCTCTTGACAAATATATTGAATTTTCGTGGTGCACTTTCTTTCTAGTGTGTTCTAACTGACTGTCTTCAGCCTCTTTTTCATCACTGCAGTGTTGAATCTCTTGCTACCTCCTACTGCTATTTTCATGCCAACTGCTCTTCTGATCTTGCTAACTGCATGCCTCACTGCACAAGTCTTTCTTCTTTCTTTCATCTCTATTCTGTCTACCTCTTTAATGCAAGAATTAACCATTATTCTCAATCATTCATCCCTATCTCTGGTAAACTCTGGAACTCCCTGTCTGCTTCTGTATTTCCACCTTCCTATGACTTGAACTCTTTCAAGAGCGAGGTTTCAAGGCACTTACCCTGTTTGTTTGACTAACACTTGACTGTTCAGGAGCCAGCACCTCAGTGGGCCTCTTTCTTCTTTTTTTTTTTTTTCAGTCTTTGTTGTCCTTGGCCAGTGATCCTCCAATATATATATAAAAAAAATAATAATAATAATAATGATGATGATAATAATAATAATAATAATAATAATAATAATAATAATAATAATAATAATAATAATGATCCCTGGCTATGGCAAGCAAGCCCACTACATTATATCCTTTCCTCCTCCTGTTCCTTTCCTCTCCCCTTTCACTTTCATCTCGTCGCAGTCCTCCCTTCCTGTCACCTGCCCCTATAGTTCTCATGACTCATGCCTGGAGCCATCATTCTACCTGGCAAGTCTTTTTTTTTTTTTTTTTTTTTTTTTTTTTTATCATTCATTTTAAGGCTACAAAATTTGCTAAAAAAAAAAGAAAAACTAAAAAATGAAACTCTACCCACTTTCATCTTCTGTAACATTTCACATTAAAATATTCTCATTCATTATATACTTTCAGATTTATATTTTTTTCCTTTTTCTTTGATGTCATTTTTTAAATGATTTTGATACAGTTCCTGTTCATAAGGGGCTGAGAGGACTGCATTTGTATTAGAAAGATGGAAAGAGCATTAAATTTAGTGTTCAAATGTGTAAATTAATTTGGAAACTAAAAAAATATATATACAAATTATGATTGCCTGTATTTTGTTCACGTAAATAATTTTAAAAAGCAACGTGAAATAGAATAAAGCACACATTCTTTGTCATTGCATAGATGTGATGGTGACAGTGATAAAGAACATCTCTGTATCTGTCTATCTTTATTTGACACCTCTTGATAAATACTCCATGAGGACATAACTGCAACAGATTTCTCTATTTAGTCCTGCCCTTGTATTCCCTTCCTCTTTGCTCTGAACTTCACATACTCTCTCTTCACCCTTTCCTCACATATTTCAGTAACATTTTTTATGCAAGATCTTTGGTCAAGGGCAATAAAAAGGGGGGAAAGAAAGTCCACTGAGATGCTAGTCCCAAAAGAAAGATCATAAGGATTATCCAGAATTGTTGGATAAGTGTTTTGAAAAGTTGGAACCAGCCATTTTAAAGAGTTCAAGTTATAGGAAGGAGGATCTTCTGGAGCAGGCAGGGAGTTCCAGAGTTTACTAGAAAAAAAATAGCAGTAAAAAGATAGCAAGATATGCAACATTGCAGCAATAACAGAGAGGCTGAAAATCATTAGTATAGTATCCTCTATTCCCAGATGCTGCGGACTCTCTGTAAGGACAACAGTTACTTTGCATCAGAGGAGGGGGAGCGAGTGCAGACCATGACAGATGTGGAGCTGCTGTGTGAGGCACTGGAGCTGACCCGCCTAGAGGAACTCAACAAGGAACTAGCACAAGTGGCCCAGGACAAGATGCAAGGGTGGGAGGTACTCATGAAGGAGGTGAGGGAGGATCAACAGTAGTAGTAGTAGTTAATTGACAAAGGTGAGTGAGAGAGATCAACAGTAGTAGTAATAGCAGTAGTAATTTTTTGACACAGGAGGTGAGTGTGGAGGGCCAACAGTAGTAGTAGTAGTAGTAGTAGCAGTAATTGTTGCTTATATAAAAAAAAGAAAAAGCATAATTTTTGTCATTCTTAAATCAAAAAATTTCCTAAGCCTTGAACCCAAAAGCTGCTCCAACAGACATATGGGTATCTGCATCACTTTTGAAATGAACTATGTTAGGTCTATTTAAGTCATGTTACATTACCTTATCTGATTAGCTAAATCTAAAGTAGCATAAAGCAAGCTAATCTAAATTAGAACAATCCACCCCAAATGATCTGGATATTCTGTATGACCTGTTTTCCCTAGGATAGTCAAACCTTTCAGACTATTTCTCCACTGATAGTTATGATTAGTACAAGGAGTCCTTGGTGTATGACAGTCTTGACTTTTGTCCTTCATATGTTTCTTTTACAGGCACAATAGTTATGTGTTTATGTCCTAGACTATGACTTTACAGTACAACAGTATTAGTATTAGTGATTGACATACTGCAGGTAGCTTACTTATGCTGGTTCTGACCTATGCAGAAAATCAGTTTATAACATGGCATAGGAACAGAACTCTGTCATAACTTGAGGACCCCCTGTAACACTTCTTTGCCTTCTCTCTCTGTTGTAGGTGAGTGAGGTGCGCAACAGGATCAAAAAGGAGAGGGAGGAGGTGCAGCAGCGGCAGCAAGGGGAGGGGGTGGAGGAGGAGGGGAAGGTTCATCACTCAAAGTCTGGAATCAAGATGACCTCCAGCTGCTCATCAAAGCCGTCAACCTCTTCCCTGCCGGCACAACAAAGAGGTGAGCTGGTTCGTGTGTGTGTGTGTGTGTGTAAATTGCTTCTTTTTATATATTTTTTGATATCTTATTATTATTGGTGGTCCACAAGGCTGTCCCTTTCCACTGGGGCTGACAGGGCTAAGAGTGTGAATGACGTGTCATTCACCTACATTCGTCTGCTGGTCACCAAACCAGCTGTTCCCCATATGGAAAGAGGTCAGAGCTTGTAGTGATTGATCTTTGGGTAGGACTGAGACCATTCACACACCGCACACTGGGACAGTGAGGCCATAACCCTTCAGGTTACATCCTGTACTTACTTGCTGCTAGGTGAACAGGGGCTACACATGAAGAGATTCTCCCAGGACTTGAACCCATGCCTTCTCGGTTGTGAGCCGAGCATGCTGACACTAAGTGGTGTGCATGTGTGTGTGTGTGTGTGTGTGTGTGTGTGTGTCTGTGTGTGTGTGTGTGTGTGTGGTGCCTTGTCTGGGCCAGCTGATGTGAGATTGCTGGCCTAGTATATAAATAGATGGGTTTTTTAAGCTTTAATATTTTATTTGATTGATTTATTGCCTTATTCTTGTGTTTCCATGTGTGTTTTAAAATGACTAATATCAAGGTTGTTATCTGATCCCTACTACTGTTCTCTACATACACACCATTTAGGTCTTCACGTGGTATAGGGAATATAACAAAGGTGACATTTATAAAATTCTCAGGATCATAATTAGGATAGAACAAGACACAATGGGTTCAAGCTTGAAAATAGTTAGAGAGGAAGAAATTGGTCCTCAGATGGAGTAGTAGATGAATGGAATGGACTCAGTAATCAGGTTGTTAGTGCTGAGTCATTGGGGAGCATTAAAGGATTAGACAAATTTATGGATGGGAATGATAGGTGGATATAGGTAGATATGTTTCATACAAGGATGGCTTCTTGCAGCTCCCTTAATGTTAGGTTATGTTTTTATGCATTGCTGTACTTAGAGGAACTCTTTGAACCCTCCATGCTGCAGGTGGGAGGTTGTGGCAGAGTATATCAACCAACACAGCCACCAGCATCACCAGGCTGGCCAAGGAGGTGCTCAATAAGGCCAAGGAGCTGCAACACTCAGACAAGCACATGAGGGAGGCAGCCAACAAGAATGCCTACCACAGCATGGAGAAGGCACAGGCTCGGCAGGTGATCAGCGACACCACAGCCTCCCAGAGATATGACAGTGAGTTCTTGCTGTTATGCTGACATTCAGATCATTCTTTTGCATCTTTGTGTAGTTTTATATCATGTTGATGCTTGGGTAATTTCTCATTTCTCTTTTTATACTAATTAATTATTACCATGAGTCTTCTCTGTATGAACTCAAGAGCTTTCTCCCTTCTCTGTGTAACTGCTGTGAATTGTCTTTTAGCTCTATGCAATATCACCAGCTGAGCTGTGAATCAATTCCAAGATATTTTAAGAAAAAACATGTTTTTAGGCTGATGTTAGATCTTTCCTTTGTGCAGCACCACAGGAGATGCTGGGGATGAACACTGCTGCTTGGGGAGCTGAGGAACAGAGGTTGCTGGAGCAAGCCCTCAAGACCTATCCAGTCTCTACTCCTGACCGCTGGGACCGCATTGCCAAGTGTGTCCCCAACCGAACCAAGAAAGACTGCATGAGGCGCTATAAGGTCTGTATATGTGTGTGTGTGTGTGTGTTTGTGTGTCTGGTGATGTGTTGCTTGCTATTCCCTGTATGTGAGATTGTGGAGAAAACAAATCAGGTTTATCTTGTTTATGGAGTGACACTCTCTCTCTCTCTCTCTCTCTCTCTCTCTCTCTCTCTCTCTCTCTCTCTCTCTCTCTCTCTCTCTCTCTCTCTCTCTCTCTCTCTCTCTCTCTCTCTCTCTCTCTCTCTCTCTCTCTCTCTCTCTCTCTCTCTCTCTCTCTCTCTCTCTCTGATGCATTTATCTTTTGATCTGCTTTTATCTTTGTGGTCCCTCCATAAATGCATGGAGATGTAAGTGCTGTGTGTGTGTGTGTGTGTGTGTGTGTGTGTGTGTGTGTGTGTGTGTGTGTGTAGTGAAGGTTTTATATATGTGTGTGTGTGTGTATGTATGTAGTGAAGGTTTTATATAGTGCACAGTAGACACTGATGTTATTGTAACTTTTAAGTCTTATTCTCATATGATGGCATTTCAGGAGCTTGTTGAGATGGTGAAGGCAAAGAAGGCGGCTCAGGCTGCTGCAATGGGAAAGAAGTGAGGAGCCAAACCCTGCTGTCTTCTTTCCTTTGTGAGTTCAGATGTAGCAAATTCTTGTAGCTGTTGTGTGAAGCAATATTGCTATCTGAAAATCTATCTCTTGTTCTATTTTTAAGCATTATGTCTCAGCAGTGCCACTTTTGGACTACCTGAATTGGAGGGACAGCTACATATATTGATGGGGACACAAAAGTGTAGCTAGGGATCTGTTTCTTTCCCCTCCACTTCTCCCTTTCTCTCCTTTATAACCTCATCCCCCAACTCTTCCATCTCTTCCATCACACTTCACTTCCACTGCTTCCAATAAGTTGTCATGCAAAAAGCAAAATTAACACTTGGAAAAGTATTTTTAAGTGCTATGGGAAAACTGCTAATATTGAAAATTAATGTTGATAAGTGCAGAATTCTATACATTGCAGAAAGCAGATGCAAAACAGCATGTGCTTTTCCTTATCATCATAGTGTAGCTCTGGAGGACAGAAGGGCAATCTCCATTAATATGGCAGTAGCCACAAGGAAGCCACTTCCTGAAGAATGAATGGATCTGTGGCAGTTGTATAAAAAATTACAAGACGTGTGAAAAAGTGTGCGGTGATTGTGACTATAATAAGAAGTAATATGCAATGATGACCATGTGATTGCATACAAATGTGTACCTTCTTAATTTTCTAAAGGAAAACTACAGTCTTAAGTTTGATTTTAAAGTAACACTAAATTTACAAGGTGGGTAAGAGTAAAGATGCCACATGAAGAGCTGCAGGTAAATGCTGTGATTAGTGTAGATCCTAATGAAGAGTTACCATAGAAAATACACAAACATCATTGAGACAATAGTTGTGACTTAACATGCTTATACACATTCACAGGTCCTTGATACACATGATTCAAGCCTGACACTTGAGGAATATTACTTTGTAAGTAATGGAGGTGCAGCTCAGAGGTGTTTCAGAATATAGCTCTCAGTGGCTGATGCATGGAATAAGTTCATGATGTGCGATTCAGTACCTCAAATAAGTGACTCAGTCTGTGATATAAGTAATAATGCAAGCTGTTGAATCATGGATGTGCGCCTCAGAATGTGTGACCTCGTAGCTTTGCCCGGACCAGCATAGTCAACCCTAACCTAGGCCAACACAGCCAGTAATAGCTTTGTGAAACACCAAAATATAGATAATCATTATTATCATCTGCAGCCACCATGCTCACCCACCACCTACACAAAATTTAATGTCTTCCACTGGTATATATATATATATATATATATATATATATATATATATATATATATATATATATATATATATATATATATATATATATATATATATATATATATATATATATATATATATATATATATATATATATATATATATATATATATATATATATATATATATATATATATATATATATATATATATATATGGTCATGTGTGTGTGTGTGTGTGTGTGTGTGTGTGTGTGTGTGTGTGTGTGTGTGTGTGCGCTATAATTTTTGTTCATTGTTCGCATCTCGCTGTGCACTCTACCTTCCATCATATCTTCAGTTTTAAGCCTTTCGTAACATCATAAATTTGTGGATTGACTTTTATTTATTTATTTATTTATTTATTTATTTTGTAGATCAAACCTGCTGTTGGGGTGTTCCTTTTTCACGTGATCGCATATCAGGGTCTTCTTTGAAGTATAAAGCACCACGTTATCTGCGACCTTTGATTTGTGACAGATATCATATGGTCATTATTGATAAAAGGAAGCAGATGGTAATAGTGAACTGCATTACATAACCACGCATCTGTCGCTTTCATAAACCAAAATGCAGTATTTCTGCTACTACTACTACTACTACTACTACTACTACTACTACTACTACTACTACTACTAGTAGTAGTAGTAGTGGTAATAGTAGTAGTAGTACAAATACTATTTCGTATGACACAGAGACATGAGAAATAATAATAATAATAATAATAATAATAATAATAATAATAATAATAATAACAGTAAAATTATACGAACTTAACACTGTTAGGCTCGTAGTGCGGAAGGTTGGCGGGCAGTAGCGGCCAATCAGACAGACGGACGTGTAGGGGAACTAAAACTACAGATAGCGACCTGATATCTACCCCGCCAGCCTTCATGATTGCGCTGAGGTACCCCACCACCCAGATAAACCTCATTTGGCCCCAAGCCCACTGCACACACACGGTAATTCTTGTAGTGGTGTAATTGTAATGGGCGATTGTTGTTTATTTACTAAGTGGGTGGTAGTGTGTAGGATTGAGATCGTGGTGTGATGGTGGGTTATAGTGGGGGTGGTGTGGGTTATTGACACTATAACGCAGCACTGCACACACAAACAGACGGTAAATTTTCTAGTGATGTAGTAGTAATGGACTGGTGTGGGTTATGCATATTGAGAAATGGGTGGTGGTTGGTAGGATTGAGGTCATTACTATCGGAATGGGGCTGGTGGTTGTGGAGAGTACTGTGGGATACGTACACTTTATATTAAGCAACACAACACACGTTACCTCATTTCCACACACAACTCGCCCCCGTGGACAGTTATGGTTTGTCATTTGCCATTCATCCTCTATTTATACTTGTACACGTCAAGACGAGCCCTGCGGCAGACAAAACAGACTTAGTACTGAGTGATGACAAGCTCTCAGGTGCTGGTTTGTTTATCTCCCTCAGTGCGGTGATGTGACTGATTTTGTGGCGTCAGCTGATAGTCTGAGATGGCAAGGTGGCATCTGTCAACAGCAGTCGGGTGTCTCCTGCAACAGTGAAAGCATTTGTAAACAAAGTCAAGTGCCACGTGAGAGCCTTGACTTTCTTGTCTGTATAGCTGTGTAAATAGGGTGAAGCGGTTCTTGGCTTGTGTTGTCTTTAGTATAGAAATGCTTACTTAAACTTTTAGAGAGGATGGCTTGCTGCTGTTGACAGTTGCCACTTCACAGACTGAGAATGATGCCTTCATACTGTAAAAATCTTAAACATTGCAACAACACAATAGGTATAGAAATTAATTGCAGTACTGTATAGTAGGTTAAAAATTGCACATGTATGGGAATGAGCATGTGGCAATGGAAGTTGTGGCTGTCTTGAGCTGTTTTATCCAGTACACTCATCATAGGGCCTGGGTGAGCCACAGGTTGTGATGTATGGCAATACACTTCTCATCAGTGATCAAGCTTTTGGAATCACCTTATAGAAGTATTACAGCATCCTTCTCATTATTATGAGATTTTCATCTTTCTGCTTTGAAACCAGCTTGCAGTGACCTGACATTTCTGGTCAGTCAATCTTTGCTTTAGCAAGAGTGACTACAATGTTTCATTGAGTGAAGAGTCACGTACCGTGACCTTTGAGCTGCTGTAGGTTCAACTCGCTAGTATTGGTTAGAGGCAGTTATGATGTAGGGGCATAAATGTAATGCTTGTGCAGTGCCTCCTTTTGTAACGTGTCATGCCATTCTTGATGTGATCAGTGCAGGATGATAAGACCCGGGTCACATTGACTCCATGTATTAATTGAATCGATCAGATCCTGAGAACGTGAGAGAATGTGAACCAATTCTCATGAGGGTAGAAAGTAAACTGGTAATGTACAGCTCAGCCTTACAGAAACAACATTGCAGATTTATGTCAGTGCACAGATTTACTTATCCTTTAACTGACCATGCAGATGAATTTGTCTGCCCATGAAGCTTATTAAGTAGGAAAAATCTACAGTTTTTGCCATGTCTACTTGGATGAATTTGTTGCCTATCATTCTCTCTCTCTCTCTCTCTCTCTCTCTCTCTCTCTCTCTCTCTCTCTCTCTCTCTCTCTCTCTCTCTCTCTCTCTCTCTCTCTCTCTCTCTCTCTCTCTCTCTCTCTCTCTCTCTCTCTCTCTCTCTCTCTCTCTCGTTTTAGGTATTGGGACCATAGCGTCTGTCAGGAGCCAATATATTTTTTGGGATTCTTTTTAATAAGCATTCTTTTCCTCTTTAAAGAACATGTTACAGTTTCATTATCAGATTACTGAGTATAGTGTTTATCACTGAGCTCATGAAATATCTTATCAACTATTTTGCCTGTGATAAGGATTAAGATGATGTGACACTGCTCTACTTGAGATGATATCCTCTCTGTGATATCTATGATGACTCCAACATACATCTTTGATTTTTTTATATTTTTTATGTGATGAGACTGGTTTTGCTGCATCACCATTGATGCATCTGATAGTTTAAGTGTATCTGCAGATTTTGACAGTTGCTTTTGTGGGATTCTAAGAACTGACTTGCTTGAACAAAAAACTGCCTTGATGCTGGTGACTTATTTGATGATGTGTTGAGCTTTATTTATCACAAGGTACTTGAGGCATTCTCAGTCTGGATATCTGCAGTTTAACGTACATAAGAAATTTACAGCATACATACTTCATTGTTAACTGAATAGTATTGTCTTGTGATCTGGTGCCTGTGTATTTGTTTTTCATATGCTTCCTGTGGGAGTTGTTTCAACACCTCAATAGATTGCTTGCACAAGTTAGTACTTAGACAGGAGGATTGACAGCACACCCATGCTTATGTTCCCTTTTCAGGTGTTGCCCTTTAGGTAGTGAGGAGAGACAGGTACCAGCAGGAGCAGTAGTGGTAACAACAGCAGGATGGGGAGCTTCAGCAAGATCCTGCCATACTCCTGCTATGAGCTCGGCCACTGCTGGAAACACTCGTGCTCCTCAGCCTCCTTTGAAATCTGTATCATTGGGTTCATTGAAAGCATCAAAATCTATGGTGTGGTGTACTTGGTATGTGACCTTTTTTTTTTTTTTTTATGTTAGAGGGATACTATCCTCATTGTGTCTAGTAAACTGTTCTAGCAACTGCACTGGCTTCCTAAGCTTGATGGAAGTTTAGAATATAATTTAAAAAGGTAACACTTGGCAGTAAAGGGGTGATTGCGATAAAATATTGCATTGCATCTACTGTAATTTTATTTTGGCTCATTAGAATTATCTACAGTTACTGAAAATGTGTGTGATGGTGTCATTAGGTGACAAAATGTTAAAGATTACTGTTACTATATTGGTAAAAAGAGGTGAAAATGGATTATAGCTATGCATAGAACTTTTCATATCAATTACCTTATGCCATGATAGATCTGGTGTAAGTAGAGTGTGAGGTGAAGGGGAATATGATTTTGCTTTCTGGCTTCAGAAGTGGAAGGAAGACTTTGATCAGGAGTTAATAATTTTACTTGCTTGCTTTCTTTATTTCTCCTTTTCTTTCCTTTTTCTTTTGAATTGGGAATGACACTTTGTATTTTGAGGTTTATCTTTGTAATATTAATGACTTGCATTTGTTTGCCTGCAGCTAACCGGTCTTGTGAATGCTCGGAAAATAAGTATGAAGTATGGAAAAAAAGCTCTTGAAGAACTACTTAACATCAGTTTGTTTCCTGACAGTCAATGCTTTTGGGTACATTGGCTCCTACTGTGTTGTCAGGTGAGCATGCCAGATGTGGCCTTTCCCATGCACATGTTGGGGCAGTTTGGAAGTAGTAAGTGTAATATACATGCTATTATACTGAGTGTGTCATGCTTGCTTTTACTCTGGGAAATTTATATGAAACCATGGAGTTGCATAACAAAGTAATCTTTTTCTGTTTATTTACTTATTTGTTTATTTATTTTTTATGTTTTTTGTGCATGGATAGTCAATTAATTAAGATATAGTATAGTTTATGTGAATGAATACACATTTAAGTAGTCAGTGGTCATAGTGTGTTGTGATCAGCTCCCACAATTCTTGTTACTACACAAACCAAGTATAGTGCATGAGTTCTTGTTGGTTAGTTTGGAGAGAGGAGGTGACCATAGGATATTGATGAAGGACAGCCATTGAAGCACTTCATCATTAGCATATAAAATGACAAAAAAATTAGTATTTTCCAGTTGGAACAAGATAAAATACTGTAAAATTAGTATTTTCCTGTTGGAACAAGATAAAATACTGTAAAATAGAAAATACTGTATTTGACAGTTTATAAGACATATGGGGTTATAAGATGCATCTCAGTTTGGGCAGGCATTGAAAAAAAAAAAAAGATAAATAAATGGGTTTAAGCTCTGTATATGAAGTGAAGGATTTAACCTGACATTTGATGCCCTCTCATATGTATTCAGATCCTTCATATGTATTCAGATCTCTCTCTCTCCAGGAGAGAGAGAGATGCTGATTGTTAAAGGCAGTGTGTGAAGCCTGCCCACTGTCTTTGTATATACAGGTTAGGGTGTGTGTGTGTGTGTGTGTGTGTGTGTGTGTGTGTGTGTGTGTGTGTGTGTGTGTGTGTGTGTGTGTGTGTGTGTTTGTTTTGTATCCTCCACACTGCTGGTCTTAATCTAGCTTGCCAAACTAAATGAAGTCATCCACAGCCACAGCCTTATTCTTCCTTTCATTTGTATCTACACAGTCCTATGAGCAGCTCCTCCTCCTCCTCCTCCTCCTCCTCCTCCTCCTCCTCCTCCTCCTCCTCCTCCTCCTCCTCCTCCTCCTCCTCCTCCTCCTCCTCCTCCTCCTTGTCTTCCTTCTATTATTCCTGTTTCCTTGTATGTCTTATTCCTCCTCCTCCTCCTCCTCCTCCTCCTCCTCTTAATGTTTTCTCTTTCACTGCTGTTCATGAAAGTGTTGAAGAAATATTATTTATATCTGGCAGTGATCAGACCTCATGTACAGGTGTGGTCCCTTACTACAGACACAGCCTAAGGTAACCTAACCCAATCATTTCAGAAGGTGGAATTTGAGTCGGCCAAGCTTCAGAAATGCAGGAAGGATTAGCGGTGATGACTGCAGGCTGCCATCGACCCGCAGGTAATTACTGTCTATTTGTCTGGTCAACTGTCTATATTTATATTATTCCTGCTGGTCTGGTCTATTTATATTATTCCTCCTGCTGAATCCACTATTTTTCTCCACTAATGTATTATTCCACTATGTCAGCCAATGTTAAATACAGTTACTTTGCATCTTTAAACTTCAGTCTTCCCTTTATGTGTGACAATAACAGTTTCAATCTTGGATATGATATGTCACTCAGTCATTCAGTCAGTCAGTCACTCAGTCACACAGTTATTCATCAATGAGTGAGTCCTACCTTCACTGTATACCCAGTGTGTATACAGTGACAGATTTCACTCACTCACTCACCCCTCCCACCTGCTTCCCACCCCCAGGTCATCACAGGAATCAAATGCAGCATCAGTATGGCTCACCAAACACTTCCCCTCACACTGGTGGTGTTGACCTGCCTTGTGAACACCTGCCCTCCTGTGTTCCTGCCCTTAATAGCCCTCCAGGTGACATCAGGTAAGTCAGACACCTATCTTTCACTTAATAGCTCTCTCAACCCCTAGTGGAAAGGCTACTACTACTACTACTACTACTACTACTACTACTACTACTACTACTACTACTACTACTACTACTACAGCTGGCCACACACATTTAAAGTCATTTTTTTAATTTTTACAAAGTTTAGACATAGACAGATAGAAGAATTTGTTTGTTGAATGCCTAATTGCCTCATTTCTGGTATTTTAATGATTTTTTAATTGTTAGGCAAGGCGCACATTGAGACGCAGGGCAGCACAGAGCAGGGCAGACGCAGGGCAGGGCAGGGCAGGGCAGCACAGCGCAGCACAGGCGTGGTGCGCACATTGAGAAGCAGGCTGTCGTCCTGTGCGGTAGTGTTGATCATGGCTGTTGCCAAAAATTACTTTGGAAACCTTAGTTCCGATTCCGACTCAGAAAACGAGTTGGAGAAAGTAATGTTATTATATGACATTTGTAGAGCAAAGAGGTCAGTGTGGAGGAGTGAATACTTGGAGAAGAGGAAAACACATGGAGAATTTGCCCATAACTCGTTCTTATAAGTTCCTCTCATATAATGAGGATGACTAGTGTCATACAGCACTCTTTGATGGCGAACAGCCTCTATGAGTTGCTCTGTGGACGACATTGTGAGTACTAAAGAGCAAGTTGCTATCAAGCTGCGCCGCACGTGGCACAGGAAACTGCGTTCGAACGACTGCGTCGCGCTGGCCGGCACAGGTCTGCATCTGTGCTGTGCTGTCCTGCGTGTCAATATGTGTGCTTAGGTTTAAACCGGTGAGATGCAGTTTTCTGCCCTGCTCTGTGCTGTGTCGCCTGTGTTGCCTGCGTCTCAATGTGCGCCCAGCCTTAGGGTGTTCAAGGGTTTTTTTCATAATATTAGTGATAGTTTTGCAGGCTCTGCTTATTTATCTGTCTGTTATTTTATCTATTAATCTCTCAGTTTACCCATTTATCTAAGTATCTGCTGGACCTAACCTAACTAGGCCTATCTCTGCTTGTCTCAATGTCTATCTGTTTACCTAATCTAACCATCTATCTCTCAGTCTATTTAACTTTGTTTAACCATTTATCTATCTCTCTATCTCAATCTATGTAACTAAGTACCTACCTAATCTAACCATCTCTATCTCTCTCTCTCAGAATGTGGATGAGGGGACAAGAGAGCCAGTGTTCCAAGTACCACCACCATCACCACTGCCACCACCACCACCACCACCATCAGGAGCACAGATTCACTGAAGTCTCTACCAAGATTTCTTTGAGTTTTTTGATAAATTTAACTTCCAGGAGAGAGAGAGATGCTGATTGTTAAAGGCAGTGTGTGAAGCCTGCCCACTGTCTTTGTATATACAGGTTAGGGTGTGTGTGTGTGTGTGTGTGTGTGTGTGTGTGTGTGTGTGTGTGTGTGTGTGTGTGTGTGTGTGTGTGTTTGTTTGTTTTGTATCCTCCACACTGCTGGTCTTAATCTAGCTTGCCCAAAACTAAATGAAGTCATCCACAGCCACAGCCTTATTCTTCCTTTCATTTGTATCTACACAGTCCTATGAGCAGCTCCTCCTCCTCCTCCTCCTCCTCCTCCTCCTCCTCCTTGTCTTCCTTCTATTATTCCTGTTTCCTTGTATGTCTTATTCCTCCTCCTCCTCCTCCTCCTCCTCCTCCTCTTAATGTTTTCTCTTTCACTGCTGTTCATGAAAGTGTTGAAGAAATATTAGTTATATCTGGCAGTGATCAGACCTCATGTACAGATGTGGTCCCTTACTACAGACACAGCCTAAGGTAACCTAACCCAATCATTTCAGAAGGTGGAATTTGAGTCGGCCAAGCCTCAGAAAATGCAGGAAGGATTAGCGGTGATGACTGCAGGCTGCCATCGACCCGCAGGTAATTACCACATACTGCTGGTGCCCTTGTCACACATCGGAACGCTGCCCTAATTTATGGTTTTATCCTTTTGTTTGTTTATTTATTTATTTATTTATTTATTACCTCTCAACTCATTAAATCTATCTACCTGACAGCTTTGTGTACAGAAACACCTACTGACTCACTGACTTGCTTCCAGGTGGGATGGTGCCCGACCAGCTGGTACACATCAGTGAGATGGTGGTGGTGTGCTGGAAAACAGCTGGTTTGCCAAGTGCAGCGCCAGGCAGGCTGCCCGCCCACACAGTCACCAGAAGGATCACAGGTAAGGCAGAGAGGGGAGAGGCATGACAGGGTGATATTGAGAGAGAGAGAGAGAGAGAGAGAGAGAGAGAGAGAGAGAGAGAGAGAGATTGAGATTGTGTGATTATAAAGTAGAAAAGGATGAAAGTGTTAGTCTGTGTGTGCAAGAGGAACAGAGATAGATTATTCCTTCTGCTGGTCTGGCTTTCTACTGTCTATTTGTCTTATTACATGTCATGGCAGATTAGTGATTTCTGCTGCATCTCACACACTTCTTATTCAATTGCTGGCAGTTTAGTGATCTCTGCTTGCATCTCAAATGGTTCTTATTCAGGTGTTGACCAAAGTACTAAGCCTTCATATCATTACCCTTGCTCTGTGATGGAGGCTACACCATCTGGCATCTAGCTGAGATTTAATGTTGCAGGAAAGCTTCCATATGAGTTCATTTAGAGCAAAATGTTTTCAAATGCCAGGGAAGTAGTGTAATGTAACCTTCCAGAGAAATCTACCCCTCATGTTATTAGTTAACAGGAGTGTTTAATGTACTTAATGTGATTAGCCAGGATCAAGGGTCAACTTCTTCACTGACCATTTAGTCTCAGGTGATGTATCTGTCCTCCATGAGTCACCAGAGACACATAAGGTGTTGTAAGTGAAATTTCATCTATTAGATTTATTCAAAATGTGAATTAACACAGTTGTTTCCTGCAGGATTTGATATCAAAGCTGGTGCAGGAAAAGGAAGCAGATCATGACCTTGAGCAGCTCGAGAAGATAAGCAGCGTCCTTAAGAGTCCAGTTGCTATCTTTAGCAGTGTTGGTGAGTAGTAAAAACTGAGCCATCTTATGAAGTGCAACGAAACATTATTATTATCTTCATAATTTTCTTGAAATAAACAGATTTCTGTGGCATGTTGCTCATTAGCACTTTAATATCAGATAACACCAGTTATTTATGTAATGATGTAATGTACTAAGTAGATGAAATACAAGTGGCATCTGCTAACACTCTTAATGTGGAACAGGAACCAGTGAGTCTGAGACACCCACCAGCAGTGGAAAGGTGGCTGACGAGCGCCTCAAGCACTCTGAAAAGGTGGAGCAACAACAAGAAACAGAAAATTGCATCCATCATTCTTTGCCTGAGGAGGGAATTGATGCTCTGTTGACCCTTCACACTGATGTCCCTCATGAGGAGGGGAGAATATGAATCCTACAGAACTTGCCCATAGAAAGACCAAAACTGTTACTGCTGCCACACTGCCACCACTTCCACTGACACCAAAAGCCCAACTGTGCAGAGAATCCTGGACCTCCGCAATGAAATGGAGTCCACCAGTCACCTGGAGCACTTTAGCCTCCAAAAGTTCCATCCATGTCCATTGTGTTTGGGTAAAACTATCACTGTATAAGGGGACAAGTATCAGTGTATGGTTACTATATACTCATTTGTACTTAAAGATGTCATGTCACATCATTCTCTCTCTCTCTCTCTCTCTACTCTCTCCTCTCTCTCTCCTCTCTCTATCTCTCTCTCTCTCTCTCTCTCTCTCTCTCTCTCTCTCCTCTCTCTCTCTCTCTCTCTCTCTCTCTCTCTCTCTCTCTCTCTCTCTCTCTCTCTCTCTCTCTCTCTCTCTCTCTTTCTTTCTTTCTTTCTTTTTCTTTCTTTTGTTGCATATTTTACTGCTTTACATTCCTCCCCACAGTTATTTTTTCATGTACTTTTATGACTGCAGTAGTTTTTATCATCCCAGTGTATGCCGTATCCACTCTGAAAACTGTAATTCACCAATCAGCTCAAATGTGTCTCTGTTTTGATAATCATTAATTTGTTTCAGCTACACAACCACTCTGATAAGGGACAAAATCTCCTTCACCAGTCATCTATGTCATACAGTCATATATATTCATACATATGACAAAATACTCTTCCTAAGACATTTCTTATTTTCTCTTCTCAAGTGACCTGTCCATCTATCTAAGGTACCACATAACATTTAAAACTTACAATATTGTGTTTAATTCATGAACACTTTTTTGTCTATCTATGTAGACTTGAAATTGCATTGCGTATAGACTTGAAATGTATTGGGAGTTTTCTTTATCTCTCATTCTATACCTAACACCTGTTCCTAAGAATCCCCAGGTGATAGCCATGGTGACTGGCTGCTCTACTGAGCAGCTGGGGTTTTCCAAAAGTGAGGGTTGGTGTTCTATACCATACCATGTGCCCTGTTTGTATTCCTTCTCTATCCTCTGTATTATATTCTATGTAAAGATGGTGCTGGGGTGGGATCTACTTCTTATTCCCTAAAAGTGATGAGGAGTGACACTGGGCAGCATTAATTTGCTCCTTAGAGATGGCTGGGTTCCTGTGGATGAGTGGGCCATGCTGTGCTTTGACAAGGATGGTGTTTGGTATTGTGATGACTCTTGCCACAATCAAGTGTCTCCCACAGAGTAGTGGAGTACCTATGTATGGTGTTGACCCAAGCTGTCCAGGTCTCATCCAATGCCTTAATATGATTTAGATGATCAAAATGGTTTAACTCTCCATTTAATCAGCTGACTGATTTGAATGGAGAAGTATGTAATGTGTTGTAGCCTAACCATCCCTGCCAGCATGGTCAGACTCTTGGTAGTAACCTGAAATGCTCCTAGGTAGTGAGTATCATTGCACATAATGATCTTTACTTTGTCAGTAATTCAATGATACTGAATATTACTCTACTGGATTTTGCTCAGCACTGCTTGGTAACTTTTGGCCATAATCCCAGGTCTGGAATGATATGAAGCCATGTTTTTACATTCCATATGAGACAGGCAAGCACTATGCTTTGCCTGACTGATACCTGTACTTTGCATTTATGACCCCAGGTAGTTCATCTCTCTCTCTCTCTCTCTCTCTCTCTCTCTCTCTCTCTCTCTCTCTCTCTCTCTCTCTCTCTCTCTCTCTCTCTCTCTCTCTCTCTCTCTCTCTCTCTCTCTCTCTCTCTCTCTCTCTCTCACTCTCTCTCTCTCTCTCTCTCTCTCTCTGTTTGGAATTATACTGTATATTAAGAAATATCATTAAAGAGTGTGTGTGTGTGTGTGTGTGTAAAAAGTGTTTGCATTATTGTGCATTTGATATTATAGCCCCAGGTTCTTAATTAAAGTTTTCTGGTTTCATGATTTATAAAGATTGCTATTTTTAATAAAGTTATTGAAATTGTTATTGAGTGTTTGTATTGAACTCTTTAGCTTTGTAATAGTGTGCGTCTCATCATGCATTCATTAATGATGTAGAGTGGAAATGTCCACTCCTATCATGCATAATATCAATGCATTATTGGTTTATGTTGTTATTTGTGTATAAATTGTAAAGTTATGCCAGTCTATTTTAGTACAAACTAAATATCGGCTGGAAGAGAGGACAGGTAATGGCACACTAAAACACAGGAAGGGACAATGATATAACCATCCAATTTAACAATACACAGAGGAAGAAGAATGAGAAAGCAATAAAAATGGATTATTTAATGGATGATTAATAGACCCTCATTTGTAATCTTATTTCAGGCAAGAATATTAAAAGAGACAGCTGGCTTGCCCTTTGTACTTGTTCATACGTGACAGAATGAGAGATCTAGGGGTGGGGGTGACACCTGGAAATGGGTATGATTCACGAAGGGATTGATTTATTGCTTGACTGGCTGATTAAGAAAAGAAGGCGTGGTAGTGGAGGGTGGGGGGGAAAGGCGCCCCAACTTTCCAGTCGTATATGGAGTCGAAGGGAGTTCTACAGGATTATTCATGTATTTGTTGCTTTTAGCTGTGAATTATCTGGTGGTGTAATTGTTATGACCCCGTAAGTTGATTTACTATTCATTTCGTCTTTCTGAACGCAAAATAACATGTTACTTGTACTTCTGCCTGTTGTACACTTTCCTAAACGCAATTTAGGTCTTATTAATGTGGCATTTAAGCAGATTCACTCAGGGAATGAGAAGTAAATGATAGCTATCAAGCAGTAGATTAACTCTCTCTCTCTCTCTCTCTCTCTCTCTCTCTCTCTCTCTCTCTCTCTCTCTCTCTCTCTCTTAATACGATATCTAATATAAAGAAGCAATAATATTTAAGCAAGTACACACAGTAATCTTATAGTAATTTAATGAAAACAATACCAGCAAAGAAAAATATGAGAAAATGCATAATTTACTACGAAATCCAAAATGCGAAAAAAAACCTTGCCAAATTGAACCGTCCCACGAAGGTTATGAATGGAGTTTTGATGCAATGAGCCTCAGTTATACTTAAAACACTCAACAAATATAACACCTGCCAAAATAAATGAATAAATAAATAAAATAAATCAATAAATCAAAATAAAAACGCGAGAAAACCTTTAAATTATCACAACGCGAAAAATACACACACGCCAAACTGGATGCGTCATTACTTAATAGTCATTGGAACTGTTATCCCCCCAATAGTTTATAGCCAACCCCCCCCTCCCCCCACCTTCCCTGCCTTGAGGAACACCTTCACTTATGTCCTGCTATTGTCGTGCTATTGGCTAGATTTGAGCATTTTAACCTCGAATTCACATACACGTACATATTTATCTCTATCTATCTCCTTGCAATAATTATAATAGTCTTCCTGGCTTAATTTTTGTTTATTCATTATTCCTTATGTGCTTATTAATTGTCATTTGTCTAATTCCCTATGTTTTAGTCTCGGTACTTTAGTTTTTTTTTTTTTTTTTTTTTTTTTTTTTTTTTTTTTTTTTTTTTACTTTCCGACTCTGGCCCTTGCAATGAAGGGGCTTAATTGTTTATTTACTGTTCCTTACGTGTTTATTGATTATATGTGAGCTATTTATTTGATATTCATGATTTTTTAAAACTACGTATTTCTTGATATGATAGTTTTATCTTTTCGTGTTTTCTGGCTTAAGTTTTGTTTATTATTCCTTGTTTGTGTTATTAGGTAAATAATAATTATTCGTCTTATTTCTCGTAGTTTAATGGAATTTTTAGCACTTTAATGAGTTCCTCACCAGTCATTTTATTCGAGTGAGTGAGAGAGAGAGAGAGAGAGAGAGAGAGAGAGAGAGAGAGAGAGAGAGAGAGAGAGAGAGAGAGAGAGAGAGAGAGAGTGTCTAAATGGATAAAAAAAAAAAAAAAATCAGTTACAGTATTTTATTTATATACAAGAAAATGCATGATAATAATAATAATAACAATAATAATAATAATAATAATAATATTTAAATACAAGGAAAATATGTAATAATAATAATAATAATAATAATAATAATAATAATAATAATAATAATATTTAAATACAAGGAAAATATGTAATAATAATAATAATAATAATAATAATAATAATAATATTTAAATACAAGGAAAATATGTAATAATAATAATAATAATAATAATATTTAAATACAAGGAAAATGTAATAATAATAATAATAATAATAATAATAATAATAATAATAATAATAATAATAATAATATTTAAATACAAAGAAAATATGTAATAATAATAATAATAATAATAATAATAATAATAATAATAATAATAATAATAATAATAATAATAATAATAACTGCTTTTATCTTACACAGATAAATAGTTTTTATAAATAGTTTATTGACCATAAACATTGTGTACATACACACAAAATTAAATAGAACAAGTAAAAATTTCAAAATGTAGTGAGTGACACACAGAAGACTGGTGACAAAACCTACTAAAGTCCATTAAATGATTGGCTGTCTCAAGTTTCCACATCATCAGTTGAACACACTGCTCCTTAGCACTCAGGGATGGACAAGCTTTTCATGGCTTGTGTCAATGGAGACAACACGTGTAGGGGATTTATTTGTTCTGTTTTTTCTCGTCCTACTCACTCTTCCTCTTGAGCCACGCCGGCTTCTTGTTATTCAGCACATGCTTGTGCTTCCTGAACACCGGTCTCATACTGGATAGAGACAGTAATGTATGGAGGTTTGACCATAACATCCCTACTACAGTGGCTCAGAGCCACACCATCACTTGTTGCTTGTCCACTAGTAAATAATGAAGACTGCAACCCTCATGCCAGCTACACTATACAAGTATTTACAAATTAATGGTTGGATTTTCAAAAGATCTCTGATACAAGAAAGCTTATAAATATTGTGAAAGCTTCTAGTCAATGTTATATCATTTGCTTCAACAGAGGAAGAATAATTCAATCTTCCTGAATATTACAAATGAGATTTTATCAGCATTAACTTAACCATGTCATTCTAAATTATTCTACCTAGTTTCCAGGGACTTCAGCAGTGAGTAGCTTAACCAGCACACAGGAAAGACAGTGGGAAATTAAGATATAACAGGGGTGGCCACAGGAAGTAGTCCAGCCATCTCCATACCCATGAATTTTGGTTTGTGTGCCATTGGGGTGAAATCAGAAAGTGATGCGCATACATTTTAGTAAGATTTAAGAAGAATACTGTGAGCTTTGCAGTGTTTTCTCCTTCAGTCAGCTGCATAAAAATGACATCTGGGAAAAAATATTGATCAGTCTTTTGAAAATCCAGCTTCACCTGAGTATTACATCATTAATTAACCTTGTGTGTAAGTTAGTGCAGTACTGTATAAGTGCTAAGGTCCAGAACCAAATATTTGTTATGCAAATATTTCTGGTAGCACTTTCCACACATGTTGCTCTATAAAAAAAATTAATGTATAATTTTGAGTGGTTTTGGTTGTGCTGTGTTAAGAGAAGTTAGTGTCTGACATCACAAGTTTTTTGGGGCAAGACTATTTGCATTAAGGAAGCCCCACATTGCTATTTTTAAAAGTAATAAATAATGTTTTAAAAATAAATGTTGCCACATGAAATTTCTGTATTTTCTTGCAGTGTACTAAAGACAGCATTGTAAAGCTCAGAATATCTTGAGGCAACTGTATTAAAAGAACAAAATCCATGACCACAATGTAATTCATAATTGCTAGTGAAGGCATATGAAGACACATCATTTACAAACTGTAATGCTTTTGACAAATGAAACTTTGCCAGAACAGACTGCCATAGAGGAGAGAATACAGGTGAAATTTACAAACCACACATCTGTGAACTCAAGCTTCATTCATTAAAGTAATCTGAGGGGAAATTCCAGATTCTTCTGTAGTAATGATATATATGCACACATCATAACAGTTACACACTTTTGATAACATGTAAAAGTGTTTTGTGGCAAAGTTAATGAAGGGTTTTAAAGCAAACTTCACAACTGTTCTTAATTTCATAACTGGGAAGACTAAGTAATAATATTTACAATACTCTGACAGCTAATTCAGACACACCACACTCATACTAGCATTCCTATAACTTGCTTAATACTCATGCTTGAGCTTGTAAGATCTTCCATATTTCACAGAGGCAGATGGTCACTTGAAAGCAATAGAAGCCATATCAAACACATATCAAAGCCAGTGGCATTGATATGATGGTCCAGGTCCAGATTCCATACAAGTTGAGCTGTGCTGGATGGGCATCTGCTCGTGATGTCTCAGAGGTGTTCATCGCCCACATAGCAAGATTGCACATCAACAAGAAGGTAACCTGAAAGTAAAGTTGAAATTAACTACATATACTGTGGGATTGTGACTGTAAGTAGAAAATTAAAATGTGATTGGAGAAGGATAAAAGTT
>NC_087153.1:40930521-40935521 GCF_035594125.1 Scylla paramamosain | reverse complement strand
TGGGAAGGTCGTCTTATGGCAATTATTGATGAATGAAGGTAAAGGATGCGTGTCTATTACTTCTCTTTGTGCGTGTGTGTGTGTGTGTGTGTGTGTGTGTGTGTTTGTGTGTATACATAACACACACACATACACACACACATAAAAAAGTATTAATGACATGCGCATCCATTACCTTCATTTGTCAATAATTATCATAAGGCAACCTTCTCAGCCGCATCAGCACACACACACACACACACACACACACACACACACACACACACACACACACACACACACACACACACACACAGAAATTATATTAGAAATTATTAGAAATTAGATAAGTTACCAGTGACGAGCCTACGTGATGCCATGTATGTGAGCTACGCATGTTTTTAAGCATCTGGAGCAAAGTGGTTAAAGGAAAACTTTTTGACTTGAAATGTAATTAGATTGATCACTTATTTTTCTGGCTGACATTGCTTTTGGAAGGTGGCACTTAAGATATGTGAATGGTGTATCTAGATATAAACAAACATTCACAAATACTCATTCCATTATGTCTTTGTCATTAGGCCCTCAAATAAACAACAAATTAAGTGAGAAGTTACCATTTCCCTTCCTGGTTTGCGCTCCAGTTGCTCTGAGTTGTAGCAGCAGTGACGTGTGGCACCCAGGATGAAGGTGGTCTGCAGGGTGGTCTGTGTCAGGGGGATGATGGCAGACAACAGCAGCAGCAGCACCGTGACAGCTCAAGCATCCTGTTGAAATTATCACTTTTTAATTGGTGAAAAGTGAAGGAAAAACCTGTCTCCATGGAATGTGGAAGTACACAACAACAACTCTGAAAGATTTCTTACAATAATAAGTCATCATTCATTGTATCCTTTTTTGTTGGCCACAAGATTATCATACAAATTTTCCATAGACATCTGCAAATTGGTACCTCTAGCTGTTATTAAATATGATATTAAGTTTGATGAAATGTATTTATTTCATTATACATGAAAGTTGTTGATTGCAAAAAAAAATAATAACCAAATATATATTTTGACTTTTACTTTACAATGCCTTAACTGTTTGCTTTTAAAAAAATATGTAGATTTATTTTCTCATTTTAAGACTTAAAGTCTAGACAACTAACTGGTCTTAAATTTTTCTGATATACAAATAAACTAACAAACACAGCACATTTCACTAACACTCATGGTGAAGTGTCCACCAATGATGGTGAAGGAGGTATACATGTAAACTCCAGTCTGAGCAATGAGCAACAGAATTTGTCCAGCTGCATGTCTCCATTGGGCACAAACTCCAGCTCCCGCATCTGTATCATGCCCACCACCACCGTCACCGTGGCAACACTGAAAAGTGGAATCTTATCATTCACAGTTACAAAAAATATACTCCCATATATATATATATATATATATATATATATATATATATATATATATATATATATATATATATATATATATATATATATATATATATGGATTACTATTCCCAACGTTAAAAATTCTTTAGCTAATCTTACTTTGATATTTTGCATCCAATATTAACTACAATTTTTTCCTATGACATTTTCCAACTACACTTCACCTAATCTAACTTAACCTCACCTCCTCTCATCTAACCTACTCATTCCTCACCTAATCTAACTTAACTTCTTCACTTATGCTAGTTTAACCTAATGCAACCTTTGCTAACTCAATTACCTTAACTAACCTAATTAATCTGCTATAACTTAACATGATCTAACGTAACCTATGTCATCCAAATCTTACTTTAATCTAATCTAATCTAACCTATGCAAGTTAATGTAAATTCATCTAATATAACCTAAACTATGCTAGTCTAACCTATCCTTAACTTACCTAACCTAACACACTATCTTAACCTAACCTCACCTCATCTTTTACACAGCCAAACCTTACTTAACCTTACAATCTAACACACTTCAACTTACGTGGCCTAACCTAACATCACCTATTCTTAACTAACCTCACCTAAACCTTACCGACACTAACTTAAAACCTACCTATGCTTACATCACTTCTATATCCTCATCCTCCTCCTCTTCCTCTTCCCTAACACAGTGACTCAGCGAAGCCGTCAAGAAAACACGTAATTTCTGAATACTATCTTTAAGAGCTCCACCCAGTCAGCCCTCTTCCTCCTCCTCCTCTTTCCTGACCCCCATCCTCCCTTCTTTACTCACGTGTCTCTCCCTCCCTATACACACACACACACACACACACATACACACAGAGCGGGTCTCACAAGGGTAATACACACATACATACGGACACTGACCCACCACACACACCCAGTCACCCACACCCACCCACATACATGTACACACGGACGCACACAGCCTGTCACCCTTACGTCAAACAGATTACACCCTTCTCCCTGTCACTCATCCATCACACATCCCAGTCTCTCTCTCATCTTCTACTCTGTTAAATAACCAGTTAACACTCCCAGACTCCCTAGCCGGCGGGTTACTCTCACTAGGACCATATGACTAAAAATACGTCACATGGCCCGGTCAGAGAGAGCTAGCCTGGTCTGCCTACGCGAATCGAAAGCGTTTATTTGGGTACGGTTTAAAGGGACGAAGGTTTAAAGGGGACAGTCTCTGCGTGCGTGTGTTTGGTCAAATGCTGAATACTCACGCCTGGTTCATCATACAGCCACATGGACAGGCACAGATCACTCCTCCACGACACACACATAAACAAACACACAAAAACACTAACTAGTAACTGTACCTTTAGTTTCGTCTGCTGTCAAAATATTCCTCCATTACTAATGTAACCCACATTCCCTAGTGGTATACTTTCCTCGGAACACCCATATTTTTAAGAGCTTTTTATCCACCATATATGTCTCGGTTAACTCTGATCTTGGCTGGAAATTAAACTATATTGTATCAGTGTGGTCATCTTGAGGTCCCGGATGAAATGGCGGGCTGGGATTGGCTATTCACGACCCGTTGTCATGGTGATGGTAGATGCCATTCACTTGGCAGCTCATATTTTCTCGCTATTGAAAGGAGTTTATTAGAGCGTAACTGAAGCGTGTAAAGGCATGATTCCGCACTATACTATTAAGATATTGTAGTTCTGAAGTGTTCCTAGGGTTAGTAGGCTTGGATAAGGAGTATAACACAATTTAGATGGTTTGAAGAGCGGATGTTTTCGCGCGAAATTCAAACAATTCCAGCCTCTGATATGATTACGTATTAGACTTAAGATATTGTAGTAAGAAAGTATCTGTGGGGTTAATAAGCTTGGGTAAAGAGTATAGGGGAATTTAAAGGACGTTTAAGAGACGGAGTGTGAGGAGAAGGTGTGTCAGCGCAATTCAAGTAATTCAAACCTGTCTGAGTTGATTCCACAGAAGACTCTTAAGATATTATATTGCTGAAGTGTTCCTAGGGTTATTAAGATTGGGTAAAGAGTATAAGGGAATTTAAAGAGTGGATAAGGGAGGGAGTGGAGCGATTTGATGTCATACAGAACAAAGCCAGGTTACAGAGGGATTTTATCTTTTAAAGGGGGCGACTCTGTTTCCTTGACCGAGTGACGAGGGAGAAGAAAAAAAATAAGAAGAGACATCAGCCACTGAACCACAGGGAGAGGAGTGAAGGTCCTTTCTCACTGCTCCCTATATAAGACACAGGGAGAGGAGTGAAGGTCCTTTCTCACTGTTCCCTATATAAGACACCATACACTCTAGAACACCAGGACAGAAATCAAGAAAAACGTGCTATTACAATATAGGTGAAGCTTAAGGACACGTCAGTAATTCAGCAGCAGACAATATTTCACAACTCTGCTCCACAAAACTTCTCGCAACGCAACCGGAATGTTTTAGCATGTTGTTCTTGTTCTGCTGTAGTTAAATGAATTACAGAATAAACAGGGAAGATAGATTTTTTCTTTTTTACCCAGAAACATAAAAACGTACATAATTTCTACTAGAACCTGATAAAAATTAAGAAAGATAAGACGCCAGATCGTTTGAGGATACGAGTTTCTCTTCTGTTATATAAAAAAAATACAGAACAAACAAGAATAGATGGATTTTTGTGCTAGTCATGAAAATGCCTTTGAAAACCTAAATAACAGACCAAGTGGTGTGTAGGTTATATTAAGTTTGTATCTTCAGTATCTCTCCATGTATAATCTTTAGATATCGTTATCTCTAAGTATTGCTGTGAAATTCCATAGTTTTTCATAATCTTGTTTCTGGAAATATACATTTTGTCATATCTCGATTATCATAATGGATTGTTTTTCGTAATTGAATTTATAATATTTATTCAATTACGCTTATTTGTATATTTATTTATTTATTCGTTTATTTGTTTATTATATATTTCCCTGATATTTTTTTCTCTCTCTCGTCACAATAGATAGCATACGCGTGCAAAAAATATATATTACTTTAATTTTTCATCTATATCCTCGCACCCTCTGTGAAAACCCTCTGTGGTATGCTCATAAACTTGTGACGTTCGTGGCATCTCGTGGGGTGCTCTCTTTGATCCTCTTATATTACTGCTAAACCATTCTTTTCTCCTATTCAACATTTAAATTTTCAAAGACAAAATATGCTATTATCCAGGAAATAATAATGAAATAGAGATATCTTTAGTTAACAGCCAAAATAAGGAGTTTCAATTTATAGTAAAAAGTTTCAGATATCTTATAAGAGTGCTCTATAAATACTTGGATCCTCTTATACTGTGCATTCTGTCATCTATTGTTCTTGACGTCATATGGTTTTCTCTCAGCTGTAAGTGAATGTTTTCGTACCAGTGTGTTTTCTTATTTCATCGTTCAATGTAAATGTTTTGGTACAAATAAATTAGTATATGGTGTTTATTTTCTTGAGATTTTGATCTAGTTACATGCACAATAATGCAATAAACAAGATGTATTCGTTTGAGGCAGTAGACTTGATGTACCACGGTGAGATATTACTTGTCTTTTATATAA
>NC_087153.1:40865521-40925521 GCF_035594125.1 Scylla paramamosain | reverse complement strand
TGATACAACAACAATGACAACCAGTGGCACTGATATTACTGTTTAAAGATTATGAATTTTAAGCAAGGCGTGATTAAATAGTATTAAATTTGGTTTGAATGTTAGGTTAGGAAGGTGAATTTCACATTTTTTTTTTTTTCCCAGAACCCCAATGCTACTGTGATGTTCATGAATTATAGGTTAAGTTAGATTCGGTTCTGGTTGATTAGGTTAGGAAGTTGAATTTCTTTGACTGGAGGTTAGTTCAATAATTTTGAAGGCTGGGATTAATTTTAATGAGGGATGAGAGGGTGGAAGTGACTGGAGTATAGGTTAATAATTCTACCAGCTGGAAAGGATTTTGAGGGTCAGAGGAAAGTGATTGGATATTAGCTTGATAATCGTGCTTGGTGAGATTAATTTTAGTGAGAGACTAGATGGTGGGAGGATGATAATTAGAGGTTAGTTTGGTAATTTTGCCAGTTGGTATTAATTTTTAGTGAGGGATGAGGGTGTCAGAAGAATGTGACTGGAGGTTAGTTTAATAATTCTGAGGGTGGGAGGAAAGTAATAGGGGGTTAGTTTAATTTTGGTGATGGATGAGAGTGTGAGTGGAAAGTGTAGCTGACCACATAATTTATCAAATAATACAAGCATGTACACATTCTTAATAATGTTCCATGTTAAGATATACTAAACATGAAGTTACTCCACAATATATGATAGTGTAAATTACGAATGGTTAAAGTGAAGACTTGTTTGATGATGGCCTGTTTGCTTGCTCCCCTTAGACATGCGGCAAGTGCAGCGTTCAACCATTTCTCTCAGGGCAAGCGACACCTCCTGGTGGGGGACTTCAAATCTGCTGTCACTGCCTTCAAGGTGTGTCTGTTGCTTAGGTGTGGTATGTGTTGCATGTTACCTAGTTGTGTTGTTTTCTGTGTTGTTAATTGTTTCATATCATAGTGAAAGTAAACACCAGGTTTAACTGACACTCCTTACCACTCCAGGAGGCAACAGAGTCCCTGGTGGAGCTGTATGGGGAGCAGGTGCCGGAGTGTGGTGACGCGTACTACCACTATGGCCGTGCATTGCTGGAGCTGGTACGCAAGGAGGCAGGGGTGCTGGGGCCAGATCTGGATGGTGCCAGTAGTCGTGTGTATTGCTTGGTTATTGTGTTAACATGCTGGAGTGTGCACAGCCAGGAGTGTTTGGGGAATGAAAATAAAAGGAGTTATGGATGTTTAAAAATGCATCTTTTGAGAGCTGAGTATACAAGAAAGTTGGTGTGTTTGGGGAATGAGTAAACAATGAAGAAATGTTTTGAGGAACTGGGTGTGCAGAGGCAGGAGTGTTTGGAGAATGAGAATACAGGAAGACAGGACTGATTTGGGAATAAGTGTACAAGAAAGGAGTGTTTGAGTGACAATATATAAGGAAGAGGTGTTTTGAAAATGAGAGTACAAGGAATGAGCATTTTGGGAGTTAATATACAAGGAAGCAAGTATTTAAGGGACTGAAGTATACAAGATTATTTTCCTGTCATATGTCATTATACAATGTTTTTCTTTGTTATATACATCATTCCCTTTCACTTTTCATATCTTGTGTTCTCGTCATTCTGATGTAATGTTAGAGATAGAGAATGTTTGGTGTCAAATTTTCACAAATTTCATGTGTGTATAAACTTTCATTTACTTGACTTTTTTTTTACTATTACTACTATATTTGCTTGCAATCTTGCTTTGCAATTTGCTTGGAGTTTTGCAGAGAAATGGCTAGATTTTAGAGAAATGTCTAAAAGAATGCTAAAATAATGAGTTTTCATTCAAACACCCCCTAACATCCTTACCCATCACCCATCCCCCATTCCTTCAGAGACCCAGACAAACTCAGCCAAACCATATCTTTCCCATAGCCCTATACCTACCCCCCATTCCCCAAACACCCCTGTACCCCCTACCATTCTCCAAACACCCATTCCCTGTCACTTAGATGCATTCAGACTTACTCCAGCCAATGCAGAACACACATACTCACATACAGTCGGTTTTCAGACATACAAACAGCTGGGATGTATATACAGAGAGTATGGCTCATTAGGTATACAGGGTTTGCGTACAGGAGGGAATACGCACATGAAAAATGCACATGTGTATGGATGTATGTGTGTTTTTGTGTGTTTGTGTGTGTATTTGTGTGTATTCCTGTGTGCGTTTGTGTGTGTGTATATATTTGCATGTACATGTGTGTGTGTGTACGTGTTATAATTATTTTGTTTGTTTGTTTTCTTGCCGTTTGTTTGTTCGTTCGTTTGTTTTATTAGAGAAGCTGGAGTTATTGGAAAATATAATTTGTAGGTTGGTGGGTACGTATTCCAGTAGTCCACGCTGGCATAGGAAAGCGGGAAGGCGTCAGGCACACGGATGGGTGGTGTTGGAAGGGTGCGTGTATGCCGCTGCCTTATTTAACCAGGATTTTCTCTCAACAAGACGGTGACACGTGCCGTGCGTGCCTCTGCGTGCCGGTGCAAGCTTGGTGCCTGCCGGGAGGTGCCTGGGAGGGCCGAGAGCTGTTCGTGAGGGCCAGGAAGGCTCATAATATTGCAAGTGACTCGCCCACCACTTGTCCACCTGGTGGACTGCTCACAGACTCCGAGGTGTAGTAGGAGGTAAGTTTGGTAGTGTTCTTTGTGATGACTCCGTGTCACGCACAACAACGAAATAGTACGGTAATGTTACGCTAGTGTCCTGTTTTCCCAAATTTTCATCAAACTTTTTTTTATTTATTTATTTATTTATTTATTTATTTATTTTATTTATTTATTTATTTAATTTTTTGATGGATCATATTTCACATATTTTCTCCTCGTTAGGAATACATTTGTACACTTGACTCAATATTCCACGGTCCCGCTAACGTTTCTAACCTCTAGGACAAAATACCCGTGAATTAACCACGAGAAAATTAAAAACTGCCAAAATTCATCTTAGCTGGTGAAGGCTGGCTGTCCATATATATCCGCCATTATTTGCTACATCTCTCACTTATCATCAGCCAATCCTGTCACTAACTGGAGCCACATAACTGCTTTCATATCCGCTGGTCAGATATAATCGCTATTGCCTGGTTTTGGTGTGATGAAGGCGTAAGTGAGGCAGACTGATGGCTCTTCACCGCGACCGCTGCCTGTAATTTACACTAATGTACAGTGTTTTCAGGTTCATCAAGCACACCACTTAGCTAATTTGTGCATATATATGTGGTACTTGCTGGATAAATGTGGGTAATGAGTGTATGCATATATGGGGAGTGAGGTGTAGGGGAGCAGGGGTGTATGGGGTGGTGAGGAAGCTGTGTGTGTGTTTCCCCATAGACTTTCATACCACCACCTCTTCTGCCCTTAACTACCCTCCTTCCCTTCACCTATCCTCTCTCTCTATAGCCTCTGCACACTGATATGTCCCTCTTGCGCAATGTTAGGCACAATTACTTGCAATTAGAGATGAAGCCAGCAGCCTCTGACGTGTGTTTAAGTTTTCTGAATAGAATGGATAGTATTGGGAGCAGGTAGAAGGAGGACGTTAGGAGAAATGAAGAAGATAAAGAAGTGCAAGAATCAGTATGATGAAAATACTTTGAAAAACACACCAAAGAACAGAGGGGTATGTTTCTAAGTTCAAATACAGTATAATAATAATTGGATGATTAATAAGTAAGGAGAAAGGACGAGGGTAACGAAAGAAAAACAGTGCAAAAATTAATCGCTGCACAAGACTTTCTTCTTTCTCTCACCCCTATTCTGTCCACCTCTCTAATGCAAGAGTTAACCAGTATTCTCAATCATTCATCCCTTTCTCTGGTAAACTCTGGAACTCCCTGCCTGCTTCTGTATTTCCACCTTCCTATGACTTGAATTCCTTCAAGAGGGAGGTTTCAAGACACTTATTCATCAATTTTTGACTACTGCTTTGACCTTTTTATGGGACTGCCATTTCAGTGGCCATTTTTTTTTTTTTATTGGATTTTTGTTGCCCTTGGCTAGTGTCACTCATACATGAAAAAAATAATAATAATAATAATTTCTGGGTAGTTTTATTTGTTTATTTAATTTTTTATTCTTTGGTGTAGATATTTATTCATTTTGTATTTGTATCTTATTTTTTTATGTGTTATGGAGAGAGAGAGAGAGAGAGAGAGAGAGAGAGAGAGAGAGAGAGAGAGAGAGAGAGAGAGAGAGAGAGAGAGAGAGATGCTATTCTTAACAATGTATTTAATTTTTATCCTATTTCATTTTATTATATTTACTTCTTTTTCTTCTTCTGTAGCTGCTCCCATGTTCATAGGGGGTCACTGTTCCTCACTAGTCTTCTCCACAAGGCTCTGTCCCCAACCTCCTCTCCACTCAATCCTCTCTCACTCAGGTCCTCCACAAGGCTCTGTCCCCAACCTTCTCTCCACTCAATCCTCTCTCACTCAGGTCCTCCACAAGGCTCTGTCCCCAACCTCCTCTCCACTCAATCCTCTCTCACTCAGGTCCTCTCCAATGTGATCTTTCCACCTTTTCTTTGGTCTGCTACGTCGTCTTCTTTTTATTTTTATTATATTTTTTTATTATATTTTTATTATATTTATTAAGAAACTGTAATTAAACTATACTTTCTACAAAACAACAACAATAACAACAAATCATTCCAGACTACCCCATCCCCTGCCTCCCGCCCTGCCCCACCCTGACACCGTGGCCCAGCAGCGACGCCATTCCACCTGCTACATGATGCTGGCTGATGCACCCCTGACACCGCAGTGACAGGAGGTGGAGAGCAGGAGCAAGAGTTGGATGGTAAAAGGAAGGCGTGATGGTGGAGGTGGTGGCTGTGGAGGGGGTTTGTGCGGGGTACCTCGGCAGGGTCTAGATTAGAGCAAATGGATGATAAAAGACTAGTGAGAAAGGTTTTTGTGTGGAATGTTAGGAGTATCAGTTGGGGGAAGAAGTGTGTTAAGATGGTAATAAAGAGTGGCTTGGAAACTAGTTGGGCTTTTGAGCGGTTGAGGGAAGGCTTGTTGAGAGTGGCCGAAGTATGATTGTCAGAAATAGAGAGGGTTTAGAATGGGATGTAAGAAAATGGAGAAGTGAGATAGACAAAGCGATGAAGCACGTGGGATTGAGTGAGCTAGGTGTGGAAAAGTGTAGAAATTGTGTGGGAAAAAGTGTGGAAATTGTGTGGAAAAGTGTGGAAAGTGGAAAAAGTTGGAAATTGTGGGATTGAGTGAGCCAGGTGTGGAAAAGTGTGGAAATTGTGTGGAAATTGTGGGATTGAGTGAGCCAGATGTGGAAAAGTGTGGAAATTGTGTGGAAAAAGTGTGGAAATTGTGGGATTGAGTGAACCAGGTGTGGAGAAGTGAGATAGACAGAGTGATGAAGTGACGTAGTCTGGGAAGAGGAGAAAGAAAGCGAGGGAGATAGAAGAAAAAAGGTGAAGAGAAAGGACTTGAAGGTGGAAAAGGAATAGGTGGTGATTGGATAATACATAAGGAAGGAGCAAGGAAGAAGAGCAAAGTAAACTAGAGCTTAGTGTGCTAGCAGATAGATTTGGTGTTGAGTTGACTGCTAGGCTCAAGGAGGACAGGCAGAAAGAGTTGGTTGTGATGTTGACAGAGAAAGGTTTGTTGTGTGTGAAGGAACAGCACATCCATGAAAGTGAACAGATAACAAGAGGGAAAGAGGGAGGGGTAACAAGTGTAATCTGTCCTGTGTGTCAGGCCAGGTCAGGTCATGTCAGCTTGGATCACAGCATAGTTAACTAATGACCTGTCCTTCATTGCAGATGGCAGAGGTCACACAGCAGCTGACCCCACAGCAGGCTGCCCTCCTCTGTGCCACCACCACCACCACCACTGCCAGCGAGGGAGGGGTCAGAGGTACAGCTCACCAAACTGTCAGATGGTAAGTATAAGGGTTGACCTGAGCTGACATACACACATACTCAAACCTAACTTAACCTAACCTAACACCCAAATAATGACCTCTTATCTCTCTGTCTCCCCCTCCCCCACACAGATACCAGCACTCCCCCTTACAGACAGGACAGCCCCTTCCGTGCCCTAGCAAGACAGCTGACCTGCCTACAGAGAGAGTGAGTGATGCAGCATATCTTGGAGAGAGTAAATGTGTGTGTGTGTGTGTGTGTGTGTGTGTGTGTTTTGACTAACTTAACCTTAAGCTGCTGGTACTACTACTACTACTACTACTACTAGTATTCCTCCTCCTCTCCTCTCCTCTCCTCTCCCCTCCCCTCCCCTCCCCTCCCCTCCCCTCCCCTACAACCACCACCACCACCACCACTCACCCTTCACCTCTCCCTCCCTGACACTTTATGAGAACAGAATCAATGACATTCTGGGAGATGAGATGGGTCTGAGAAAAACCATACAGTTTATTGCCTTGGTGTGTCACTTGGTGGAGCAGGGTGTAGCCGGGTCCTTCCTGGTCTGTGCCCCACTTTCCACGCTCCCCAACTGGATGGCGGAGTTCCAGCGGTTTGCTCCTTCTGTAAGTGTCACCCTAATCTGTTGTTGTCTAGCCTAGCCTAGCCTAGCCTAGCCTAACCTAACCTAACCTAACCTAACCTAAATTGACCTAACCTGACCAAAATTAACCTAACCTGACCTAAATTAACCTAACCTAAATTAACCTAACCTAAGCTAGCCTAACCTGACCTAACACAACCTAACTTAACCTAGCTTAACATAAGTTCTCTCTCTCTCTCTCTCTCTCTCTCTCTCTCTCTCTCTCTCTCTCTCTCTCTCTCTCTCTCTCTCTCTCTCTCTCTCTCTCTCTCTCTCTCTCTCTCTCTCTCTCTCTCTCTCTCTCTCTCTCTCTCTCTCTCTCTCTCTCTCTCTCTCTCTCTCTCTCTCTCTCTCTCTCCTCCCACAGATCCCCATGCTGCTGTACCATGGGTTGGAGAGTGAGAGAATGGAGAAGAGGGAGCTGATCAGAAGGGCCATGGAAGTGGAAGGGTGCCCTGTCTGAGTCCTGCCTGTTGTTATGACATCCTATGAGGTGAAGTGGGGTGTGTTGGGGTATCAGGGGGGTTGTTGGAGGGTGTTTAAGGGTAGTTTGGATGTTTTGGGGTAAAAGTTGGTTTGTGTGTTTGTTATTTTTGGGGTGTTTTGGGATGTTTTCTGGGTATGTTTGGGATGTTTTGCCATGTTTTTAGGATGTTTGGGGTGTTAGGGTGCTTTGGTATGTGTAATTTTGTTTTTGGGGTGTTTGGGGGTGTTTAAGGGTGGGTTTGCCAAGGTTTGGGGCATTTGGGAGTGTTTTGGTGGGTGAAAATTGTTTTAGGTTGTTTTTGGTGTGTGTCAGGGTGTGTCAGGTGTTTTGATGGATTTGGGGTGTTTTGGGTGTTGAGGTGTGTGTTTGGGATGTTTTGAGTGTGTCAGGGGTAGTGTGATTTGTTTGGGATGTTGTGGTGGGTGTTTTGGGTGTTTTTGGGTGTTTTTGGTGTGTCGGGTGTTTTGATTAGTCTGGGGTGTTTTGGGTGTTGGGGTGTGTGTTTGGGGTGTGTCAGGGGTGCTTGTAACACGTGATCTCCCTCTCCTAAATCCAAATTGTTGCTTTATTATCACTTAATTTCCTATGTACTGCATCCATTTATCCTTCACCAATCTCTCACACATTTTGCACACCACACTTGTTAGAGATACAGTTCTATAGTTTAAGGGCTCCTCTTTACTACCACCTTTGTAGATTGGCACTATGTTGGCTCTCTTCCATTCAATTGGGACTCTACCTTCAATTAGGGAGCTCTCAGTAATATTATGTCATCTGCTAATTGCACTCTTTTAGTATCCATCCTGACACTCCATTAGGTCCAGGGGCCTTCCTAACGTCTAGTCCCTCCATCTGTTTCTGGACATCCTCTTCAGTAACTTAGACTTCCCCCAGACCCATTTCCTCACTCATCTCACTCTGCCACACAAATGTTCTCTCTTTTGTGAATAATGATTGGAAACTCCAGTTCATTATCTCTGCCAATTCAGCATGTGTGTGTGTGTGTGTGTGTGTGTGTGTGTGTGTGTGTGTGTGTGTGTGTGTGTGTGTGTGTGTGAGCTTGTAGATTGAGACATGAGCCATAGCATACAACATACATGATGGCTTTCCAAGGTTGGGCATGCCTTTAAAGAATATGTGTGAATTTTTGTTTGATGCTTGATTTTGTTTTTCTTCTCTCCAAGTTTTTATTCACCAAGCAAATTAGATTAAAGGAAATAAAGTAGACATTTGCAGTGTCAAAATTGTTCTTGGTGGCAGATTTAAAAAAACAAATAGCTAGAATTACACGTGTGGTGTCCTGATGGTGGTCTTTTATTTCAGAGATCGATTTGAAGAGTTGCTTGAATTTGCTCCGTTCTTTCACAATTTCCTCAACAAACAGCACAAAAACTATCACATCTATGTTATAAATCAGGTGAGTGCAGCCGCCGTCTTATGAATGTTCACATAGTTTTGGACCATACTACCTGTAGAATTTCTTTGAGTAATGATATCCAGTGAATTCTATTGATGTGAAAGGGATGGCTGTCATTATTGTATAGTTTAACATTATTACTACCTTCCCTTACTGAGTCTCTCCACCCTTACTGATGGTAAATGATCTAGTCTCTAATTGTTAGATGAATACTTGGGACTTGTGGGGTTGAAGGGAAGAACAAATAATAGGTATAAATAGATATGACAGTGCTTAACATAATGTTCATCTTTCTCATGTCTTCCTCCACACACTGTCACCAGGTCCTCTTCAAGACTTCCCACTGGTTTCCTTACAACAGCCTTGAGTTCCAGTGCTTGTCTGAATCACACAACCAGGAACTGTTTTTAATCACTAAACACTATATTTTAACCTATCTTACTTTCATGTAAATAGGTGACAGGTTTTTCAGCATTCATAAACATTGACAGGTGGACAACCTTCGCTTCAACCGTGCATCTCTTTTCATTGTGGGATTCTTAGAGTCCAGCGTAGACTGTGATTACATTGCCATGCATGACGTGGATCTCCTTCCCCTCAACCCTGAAGTGAGGTACCAGTTTCCCGAAGAAGGGCCGTACCACGTGTCGGCGCCTCACCTCCATCCAAGATACCACTACCCGACCTTCATTGGCGGCATACTGCTGGTCAGGAGGTGAGCTTGCTGACCTCTCTTGGTTACCATTTGTGTTGTCTGTATCTGTTGTCTATTTGTGTGTATGTTGCCCTGTGCCTCTTTGATTAATGACATGGTGTATGTGTTTATTTATTAATTTGATGTTTTTTTTTACTGTATTTTTTATTATGTGTTATCTGTCATGTTTGGGAGGTTATATGTATAAGAGAGGTATTTTGCTTAGTTTTTTATCATGTTTATCACTTTTTCAGAAGTCTAGAAGCATAGGATATGAAGAAATGCTTCTGATTATGACTAGAAATGTGTGTGTGTGTGTGTGTGTGTGTGTGTCACTGTCTCAGCTACCCAACTTCACAGGGAATGTTAGCCTGGGACATACAAAACAGATAGACATTTGTCTCATATTGCTATTTCACAGTGGCCTTTTAGTGCAGTGGTCAGCATGTTCAACTCATAGGCAAGACATTTGAGGCTTGAATCTCTTGCCAAATGAAGACTACTTATCATCTCATTTTCCTTCTGTTGTTCCTGCTTCTTAGGCTGCTCTGTAGTCTCTTCAAACATGACAATGACAGCCACTTGTGGACCTGACAGCTTTTTGCATTTTCCCTTATTTTCTTAGATTCTTCCTTGCGTTCCTTTGTGATCTACAGCTTCCTTTTCATAGAGCTCCCTGTTTTGTTCCTCTTCTAGCTACTTCCTGACATCTTTTCTCTTGCACTGCCTCCTGTACTGTCTCTGCTTTCATTATTAAGTTTACTGCCAAGAAGCCTTACTGTTGTACTTCTATTTGAAAACCCTTCTCATTCACTCAAGGCTATTAATGTTGCTGCCATAAGAGACAGTATTTGAATTTTTCTGCAATCTGTTAGTTTCATGTAATGTTTTGGTTTGTCTGTTCATAGGGCACCATACAGAGAAGGGGGTTCCTGGCTCCCTCACTCCGTCACTGTTAATCACCTCTTACGACATGCAGGAAATACAACGGCAGTATTCTTATCTCCTGATATGTGTATGAGTGTGTAGTACTTTGTCTGGGCTACCCTGTGTGGAACTGCCAGCCTGGTATATAGATTGAATAGACACTTGTGTTTCAAAAAAGAGTGCATGGCTTTCACACCAGGAGCATATTAAATAAGTGGTAGTTCAGACTTTGTGCATGTGTTGCAGTAGTTATTCTTCATTGTTGTGAGTGAAGTGAGCCTTGCGGGAAATAAAGTGAAAGGTTAGATTGCCACCCACTGTGTTAGTTAACCATTACAGGTAACCCACAGTTGCATTGTCTGTGTTTAGTCTGCTCCACAAGTGAGTTATTCCTCAGGATCATGACTGAGTACTGTGTGTTATGTCACACGTGGAGCCACATGTGCCGGACACCCTGTGCAGTGCCACCTGCCTCCTTCAGCAGTGCCTGAGTCTAGCCTTGGAGACCAGAAGAATCCAGAGCAAGACAGTTGTGTAGTGTGAAAGTCAGGCAAGAATGGGATAGAAATGTGAAACTGGGAACAAAGAGAGGAAATGCAAAAAATTTTCCATTCTGGGTAACTAAATTAAATGGCAGCTGCAAAGAGTGCCATGAATGTACAGAAACATGAAGCTGCATGTTGTTGCACAGGTGTGTGGTGTGTTGTGGGCACTGACTTTTCTTGTATAACTTGCCTTTTCCTGCATATAAAGCCAGGAAAGAAGTTCAACAACAAGTAGAAAAGTATGAGTGCATATGTGAATCTTTTCCAGTGGCCACATAGCAGATAGATTGTGACACTAAGGTAGCAATAGGAATGATTCAGTTGAGGTTGCATGGTTGCCTATGGGAGCATTGAGTTACTGCAGTCTTCATGGTGACAGTGTCTGTTATTCATATGACCACATCACAGACACACTCAGTCCATCTTGTATTGGTTTCCACCATCCTACATTTGCATTTTTTTTTTTCTTTTGTACTACTTTACTTTTTGTAAACAAGTCCACATCCAATGGTGTTATATTCTACTTAAGAATTCCTTCCAAGGTGTAGTAATCATGATGCAGGGAGCCTTCATGTCACCTCATTGTGTGTGTGGGCATTCTCTGTATCTGTCAATGTCTGTCTATTCCTGTGTGTTATTCACTCTCAGGGCATGTCTTCCAAATGGGTGGCCAGACTTAGTTAGGGGCATAAGCTACAGCTGTGCGTGGCCTCAGGACTCATCTCTGTCTCATTGGCCTTCTAGCTTGTGGTGGTGGATGGTGACCACAACACCTGCATAAATCTGTACAGGTTATGTGCTTCATTTCCCTCTTGGCTCACCTCTCAAGTTTCTCCGTTCTGTCCACCAAACTCAGTGATGTATTGTGTAGTGCTGTCTGATTTCTCACACGTATTGGGGAGTGAATGGTTTGTGGTGTGACTGCAATAAGGGGCAGGTCTCATTTGTGCTTTGCAGTTTTGTAGTTTCATCTTCAAGTTTTGTATATACACATCTCTTGTCACTCGATAGAAATTACTGATGTGTGCGAAATTTCTTGCTTGGTTTTCGTATAGTTTAATTCATTCAGTCCACATCATTTCCATTCACACTCTCTCTATATACAGATTTTCATAAGCATTCATCACTAAGCATTAAAATAGTCTAAATCATTTCCATTCTTATGCTTTCTACACACACATTTTCCATAAGCAGTCATAACTATAGCATTAAAAAAGGCTTGATGTTGGTTTTTGTTGCTGCTGCTGAAATATTTAAAAAAAAGACTGCAAGTTGATGGATGTATTACTCATGAATTGAGGAGAGTTTGTATGTGTTCAATAATTCATGTGAGTAAGTAAGTGTGTGAAATGTTTGCAGGGAGCACTTCCAGCATGTGGACGGCCTGAGCAACAAGTACTGGGGCTGGGGTCTGGAGGAGGAGGAGTCTATGCTCGGCTCAAGGAAGTTAAACTGGAAATCTTCTGCCCAGGGAATCTCACTTCAGGAATAAAAGACACCTTCAGGTGAGTAGTGTTTTATTGTCAGGTGTAAGAATATTTCAACTCCTAAATCTCTGTGTCAGTTCCAAAGAGTCAGCCACAGTAGAAGAGTCTGCATGTCTGCCTGTCTTGGTGTTCAAGTGCTTCACCTTCTATTCTACAAATGTTTCGGTTGTGTTGAAAAGTGATGTAAAAATCCAGCTGTAGTTCTTATTTTATTCTTGATTTTAGATTGTGATATATACAAGAAGTATTGCTGAACATTTTTTTCCTGCCTGCTGGGATGAAGCATTAGAGACTCCCAATAGAAGAACACTGAGGGCAGCACTAACACTCCACCTTCCCCACAGGCATGTCCATGACCAGCGGCGGGACATGATCAAGTGCTACAACCAGCAGGAGGTGACACACCACCGTGACTGCCACACAGGGCTGTCCACAGTGAAGTACAGCATTCAGAGCAGGAAGGAGGTGAGCCACGAAGGTCTAACAATGTCCTAAGCTGGAGTACCTGTAATATTATTGAGTGGGGACAAATATGTAAGTTGTGTAGTGAGGGAGCACAAGCTTTTTGTGAGTGTGACAGAAGACCAGAAAATAGGCAAGATGAGACCATAGCCCACACACAGTATGTTCATCACTTGCCTCTGCCCCTCATACAAGTAGTTGCCTGTGACAAGGGGACCAAGTGCCAACCACCAAGAAGTGTAGAGATGATAGTTTAATCAGCTCCCTTAACTTTCATGCTACTCTGGAAATAAGAGTAATATGAGCACAGTTGTATTGTGTATATTGCTGACATTCATAGATTACACTGTGTACCCTGTCAGCCACACTTGCCACCTTAGCCTTATTTTGTAAAAATCACATTTGTTTAGGTAGTGATGCTTAGGGTCCATTGGAAGTGATTATTACACACATTACTCTATATATTGGCATTGAAAACTTATAATTAGCATTGAAAAACTTGCTCTATATATTGGCATTGAAAACTTATAATTAGCATTGAAAAACTTGCTGTCTTAAGACAGCAACAGTGTGGCAGTGGCAGACAAGATACTTCTATATGTGTTAATGTCACCAGCACACAATACACCTGTGCACACCAACACACCAGTACCTCTGTGGATTCCAGGAAGTTAGGGAACCAATTAAACTGTCACTTGCATTTTGAGGTGGTTGGCACTGGGCTCCTTGTCACATGCAGCCACTTAACATGAGAGGCTGGGACAAGCAGGCAGTTGTTGTGTGGGGTCTGTGATGAGAGGCAAGTTATATAATGAGCTCCTTGCAATCACTCCAGGAAAAGAACTTGTGTATGTGTAATCAGTGCCCTAGTTTTCTTGCTATCCTATGAGCCAACAAGCCAGAGTAATAACTCATCAAAGCCTCTCCGACTCGCAACCAAATGCCAATACAGGAAAGGGGCTGATAGTGTTTATTATCACTGCCTTAGTTTCCCAGCTCTCCTAGAAGCCAGAGTAATGTGAGAACAAGTGTGTGTGTTTGTGTGTGTGTGTGTGCGCTACTGACACTTATAAATCAGGTAGTGCGTTTACTCTTCAGCCACAATGTTCAAGCCATCTTAAGTGTTATTTTCTATGTTTGAGATACTTGCTGTTGGTTAAGTAGTTTTCACAACACAGTATTTCCATAATTAGTAGCATTGGCCCAGTGTGGCAAAAGCATCTCATTTACCAACCAAAGAACAACTAAGGTGGCAACAGTGTGGCTGATGAGTATAGTATACACCCCTGTGACCATGAATGCTAGCAGCACACACAGTTCACCTGTGCTGACATTATCTTGTTTCTTAGATACCAGGAAAATTATGAAACTGACTTTTTTTTTTTTATGTAGGAAGGACACTGGCCAAGGGCAACAAAAATCCAATAAAAAAATATGCCCACTGAAATGGCAGTCCCATAAAAGGGTCAAAGCAGTGGTCAAAAATTGCTGAATAAGTGTCTTGAAACCTCCTTCTTGAAGGAATTCATCATAGGAAGGTGGAAATACAGAAGCAGGCAGGAAGTTCCAGAGTTTACAAGAGAAAGGGATGAATGATTGAGAATACTGGTTAACTCTTGCGTTAGAGAGGTGGACAGAATAGGGGTGAGAGAAAGAAGAAAGTCTTGTGCAGCGAGGCCGTGAGAGGAGGGGAGGCATGCAGTTAGCAAGATCAGAAGAACATTTAGCATGAAAATAGCGGTAGAAGACAGCTAGATATGCAACATTCCGGCGGTGAGAGAGAGGCTGAAGACAGTCAGTTAGAGGAAGAGTTGATGAGACGAAAAGCTTTTGATTCCATCCTGTCTAGAAGAGCAGTATGAGTGGAACCCCACCAGACATGTGAAGCATACTCCATACATGGACGGATAAGGCCCTTGTACAGAGTTAGCAGCTGGGGGGGTGAGAAAAACTGGCAGAGATGTCTCAGAATGCCTAACTTCATAGAAGCTGTTTTAGCTAGAGATGAGATGTGAAGTTTCCAGTTCAGATTATAATAAGTAAAGGACAGACCGAGGATGTTCAGTGTGGAAGAGGGGGACAGTTGAGTGTCATTAAAGAAGAGGGGATAGTTGTCTGGAAGGTTGTGTTGAGTTGATAGATGGAGGAATTGAGTTTTTGAGGCATTGAACAATACCAAGTTTGCTCTGCCCCAATCAGAAAATTTAGAAAGATCAGAAGTCTAGCATTCTGTGGCTTCCCTGCATGATATGTTTACCTCCTGAAGGGTTGGACGTCTATGAAAAGATGTGGAAAAGTGCAGGGTGGTATCATCAGCGTAGGAGTGGATAGGACAAAAAGTTTGGTTTAGAAGATCATTAATGAATAATAAGAATAGACTGGGTGACAGGACAGAACCCTGAGGAACACCACTGTTAATAGATTTAGGAGAAGAACAGTGACCGTCTACCACAGCAGCAATAGAACGGTCAGAAAGGAAACTTAAGATGAAGTTACAGAGAGAAGGATAGAAACTGTAGGAGGGTAGTTTGGAAATGAAAGCTTTGTGCCAGACTCTATCAAAAGCTTTTGATATGTCCAAGGCAACAGCAAAAGTTTCACCAAAATCTCTAAAAGAGGATGACCAAGACTCAGTAAGGAAAGCCAGATCACCAGTAGAGCGGCCTTGACGGAAGCCATACTGGCGATCAGATAGAAGGTTGTGAAGTGATAGATGTTTAAGAATCTTCCTGTTGAGGATAGATTCAAAAACTTTAGATAGGCAGGAAATTAAAGCAATAGGACGGTAGTTTGAGGGATTAGAATGGTCACCCTTTTTAGGAACAGGTTGAATGTAGGCAAACTTTCAGCATGAAGGAAAGGTAGATGTTGACAGACAGAGCTGAAAGAGTTTGACTAGGCAAGGTGCAAGCACGGAGGCACAGTTTCGGAGAACAATAGGAGGGACCCCATCAAGTCCATAAGCCTTCCGAGGGTTTAGGCCAGCAAGGGCATGGAAAACATCATTGTGAAGAATTTTAATACGTGGCATGAAGTAGTCAGAGGATGGAGGAGAGGGAGGAACAAGCCCAGAATCGTCCAAGGTAGAGTTTTTAGCAAAGGTTTGAGCAAAGAGTTCAGCTTTAGAAATAGATGTGATAGCAGTGATGCCATCTGGTTGAAATAGAGGAGGGAAAGAAGAAGAAGCAAAGTTATTGGAGATATTTTTTTGCTAGATGCCAGAAATCACGAGGGGAGTTAGATCTTGAAAGGTTTTGACATTTTCTGTTAATGAAGGAGTTTTTGGGCAGAAATATAAAGTGCACGAGATTCTGGTGATGGAAGGCTTAAGTACCTTTTGTGGGCCACCTCTCTATCATGTATAGCGTGAGAACAAGCTGTGTTAAACCAAGGTTTAGAAGGTTTAGGATGAGAAAAAGAGTGAGGAATGTATGCCTCCATGCCAGACACTATCACCTCTGTTATGCACTCAGCACACAAAGATGGGTCTCTGACACGGAAGCAGTAGTCATTCCAAGGAAAATCAGCAAAATACCTCCTCAGGTCCCCCCAACTAGCAGAGGCAAAATGCCAGAGGCATCTTCACTTAGGGGGATCCTGAGGAGGGATTGGAGTGATAGGACAAGATAAAGATATGAGATTGTGACCAGAAGAGCCCAACGGAGAAGAAAGGGTGACAGCATAAGCAGAAGGATTGGAGGTCAGGAAAAGGTCAAGAATGTTGGGCGTATCTCCAAGACGGTCAGGAATACGAGTAGGGTGTTGCACCAATTGCTCTAGGTCATGGAGGATAGCAAAGTTGTAGGCTAGTTCACCAGGATGGTCAGTGAAGGGAGAGGAAAGCCAAAGCTGGTGGTGAACATTGAAGTCTCCAAGAATGGAGAACTCCACAAAAGGGAAGAGAGTCAGAATGTGCTCCACTTTGGAAGTTAAGTAGTCAAAGAATTTCTTATAGTCAGATGAGTTAGGTGAGAGGTATACAGCACAGATAAATTTAGTATGGGAGTGACTCTGTAGTCATAGCCAGATGGTGGAAAACTCGGAAGATTCAAGAGCGTGGGCATGAGAGCAGGTTAAAGTCATTGCGCACATAAACGCAGCATCCAGCTTTGGATCGAAAATGAGGATAGAGAAAGTAGGAGGGAACAGAAAAGAGGCTACTGTCAGTTAGTTGCCTCAGACACCTGAGTTTCAGTGAGGAAAAGAAGATGAGGTTTAGAAGAGGAGAGGTGGTGTTCTACAGATTGAAAATTAGATAGATCTTAGACTGCGAATGTTGCAGAAATTAATGAAGAAAAAGTTGAGGGGGGTGTCAAGACACTTAGGGTCGTCGACAGAAAGGCAGTCCGACCTGGGGACATTTATGGTCCCCTCCCTAGATGGGGACTCCAAGGCTGGTGTAGGAGTCGCCATGATGATTTTAAAATTTTTTGAGTGAAGGGTGTGTGTGTTATTAGGTGCTTGTAGTTTTGTGTGGAGGAAGAGAGTTGTCTTTAGAGGGCAGGCTGTGACTGCCCCCTTGTGTTGTGAGACAAATGTTCAGTGAGGTCACAGCTGGGTTTAATGATAAGTAAACAGCACCCCCTGAACAGTGTGCTTTAGACCTCACTGGGAGTAATTATTGTTTCGGCAGGTGTCTACTGCCTCCTCCTACAAGACTAACACTATCAGCTCCTTTCTGGGATGCTGGCATTGGGTGACAGCTGTGGTCCAAGAGACAGATTTGTAAACATCCTGTGTGATGTCATAAGAGATTATTATATGTGGCTGGTTTGAGTAACTTTGGTTTGTCATCATACTGTGGGGAATATCCTGTGGGTCTGTGGGCTGTGGTGAGAGAGAGAGAGAGAGAGAGAGAGAGAATAATGTATACATGTAATAAAGTTATGTTACAACGTGCCACAATATGACCTGCCTCTTAGTCCTACAGAGGATTTGAGGAGTGCTTACAATAATTATTATAGAGGCTGTATCTTTGCTCTTCTGATCTCCTAAGTGACAACAGTCTGGTACACAGAAATAAATTTAAATTATTTCCAAGTTGCTTAAATGAAGTGCTAGTGTCGAAAGTGTAGAATAACCATAAATGGATTTAGAATTTAAAACACCCAGTTGGTGTTAATTGAATGTTGTGTTGCTTGATTCATTTTAACACTGGTGGTCTTGGTCCATGGACACATTCAGCCTTACCACCACCACTTCACTTCACATCTTCCCTCCAGCTGCATGTCTGATAGATGGACCTTCATATGCTAGACATCCTCCTTGATGGACCTCCAGAATAACTGAAGAACTTGCAGATTTTTTTATTACCACCTGAAGTTGCAGATTTTTTTATTACCACCTGAAGTTAAAATGAGTTATTCAATTCTTTGTATCATTTGTTATCAACTCAAGCCTTTGCAAATACTAGAAATCACTTAGATGTTTTTCTCAGTTCTAACACTTAAGGCTTAAACTTGTCAGAATACACTGAAGAACTAAGTGTGTTGTGTTGTGTTGTGTTTCTGCAGGTGACCATCGATGGTGCCCCAATCACCATCCTGAACACTGTGCTGGAGTGCAACAAGGTCACCATGCCCTGGGTGTGACTGCACTGAGAGCATTGGCAACACTCCCAGGTCGCTCCCTCTAAGTCAGAAGATGTGATTGTCCCCAGACTGAACTGCAAGAAGCACCTCGGCCATGACAGTTGACTGCCTCCCCTTCCCCTGTCAGCAGCAATTGTTAGTGATGTAATTATTGGATTTTGTTATATTTTTATAAAGACTAGCCAATAGAAGCCATGTTACTTACAGTCATAACATTTTAAATATAATTTAACCTACATAACTACAAGTTGCATAATAATAATATTAACTGATAAAAGGTTGTTACATAATATATATTATTCATATGTATATATGATAAAGTGAAGCCTCTCTAATCATTTCAGGTTCACGTGTCACACTCACTGTCACTTTGACAATCCTCAGCTGGAGTCACACAGTTCACATGTCACTGACAGTACAGTTGCTCTCAACAAACACTGATGCCCATCTCACTCACCATATTTCTCAACTAGAAACCATTATTTCAATTAAAGTATTTCTGTTACTATTTTAATTATTTCAGTTTTCCACCAACTCTGTCACTTTAGAAATAGTATTATGTTTGCCACACACACCACGACTGGTATGTACAGTACAACTCCATTCTCCTGCACAGCACAGCAAGGAGTCTTCTTGTTACACAGCATTTATATCCTCTTATGATGATGATGTTATGTACCATTTCACATTTCATATCACACATTTCATTTCATTCATATTCATTGCCTTATCATATTTTGTGTTAAAATATATTATTACTTTACTTTATCTTCTTTACTTTGTACAAAGAAGATGCTCTGTGGTGTTGCTGTGGTGCAGCAAGACAGGAAGGGCTGCACCACTCAGAAGGTTTGGTGCTCCACTGATTTATCAGATTTGTTTTAGAAGACGAGGATTCACAACTGTAGTTACTTCTCAAGGATTATGTACTTTTAATTTGTGAGGTGTGTGTGTGTGTGTGTGTGTGTGTGTGTGTGTGTGTGTGTGTGTGTGTGTGTGTGTGTGTGTGTGTGTGTGTGTGTGTGTGTGTGTGTGTGTGTGTGCTTGCATTAGTGAGCATTGTAATTTAAATGTCACATTTATTATAAAGAGAATAAATAAATAATTTCTATTGAAATTCTTATATATTGAACATGACCACTAAACATTATGGTGAGTGATGAAGGAACATGAATGGTGCAAGAATCATGACCACAGCAAAGGTGAAGTGGCAAGGCTGGCAAGCAACAGCTGGTACCTGGTTGCCAAGGAGATTGTTGGTGGAAAAGAGGCACCTGAGAGAGGTTGTCCATGGTGAGAACCAGTGATGATGAGCACAAGGAGTGCACATGGACACAAAAAAAAAAGCTGTGGTATGTCTGATAAGAAAGAAAGAATGTATTGTCGAGATAAGACAGTGAAGCACCTGAGATGATCTGATAGTCTGGGAAGGAAGGCTAACAATTAGATTATTAGAGATGTTTGCAGATGCTGTATGCACACTCATCAAAACTTTCTCCAACTGCTTAGCATGATTTATATGAAAATAGAGATGATTTGAGACTAGGTATCTTGAGGTGGTTGATGGTGTGCTTGGTTGTGGTGATGCACTTTGGAACTGTGACACTGCAACAAGATAGTGTGTATTACTGTTATTGGTCACTTGACAAAATATGCTTCTGAGGCATTCACTAAGGATGGTGGTTTTAAATTGCATGGTGTCAAGAAAATTAAACAAGTTTTGCCAAGTGCACAAGATTACCAGGCCAACAATCCTACATGGGATGGACCAGTAAAGAAAACACCACACACATACACACAATTATTCACACTCTTAGCCTGGCAGGCCCCTGGTGGAAAGGGACAACAAGTGTCATGGACCACTCTACTTCACCCACAAGATTATCCCACTCGTAACGAAGAGACATTATCAGTATTTGAAAAGAGACGGCTGATGGTGGAATGCTGACAGGACTGACATGTTGAAAGATAAGAAGATAAGGTACCTATATGGACAGGTATACATGGAGTCACTTCTCTGATCTTTACTTAACCCAATACACAGAGATCTAGGAAGAATGAACTGAGATACAGAGGAGCAGTACTTACTATATGACCTGGTGACTTGTGCTTCATAGTAGGGAGATGGTGACCTACAAGTGTTGGTGACTTGAGCTTCATACTAGTCATGGTTAAGGTGGCTTGTCCTTGCCTGCTCATCTTTCTTCACTAGTCATGATCTTTGCCTTGGATTGGTGGACAGCTGAGGAAAGAACACTAGTTAAGTTGATATTGCAGGTATGAGAGTATATCCATACCTCACCTCAAACAATGTTCCCTCTTGTACAGTCTCAGATTACGCTAAAATCGCTGCACACTTAGTACATGGTAATACTAAGCAGTTTATCTGTAAAGTCCACTAAATACGGACTTTTTGGGTAAATTTAGCATGACAGCCCAGCATATCAAGGTTTCCCCCATATCTTGCAATCTTCAGTTCCACGTCTCTCCCTCTAACCCTCCTCTTCATTTCACTTCTCTTCTCTTTCCTAATTCATCTCTCTACACTCCTCCTTTCCGTAGTCCTTAGTCTTCTCAGCTCAACCTTCCTCAACATTCCTGCCTCCCCGTTTCCACCTAGAGAGAGAGAGAGAGAGAGAGAGAGAGAGAGAGAGAGAGAGAGACGTAAGAAATAGGAAAGTGATGTGTTCGTTGCGGTGCTTGAGAGTAAGAGGGGTGGAGAGTTGTGAGAGAGAACTGTGCGAGCGCGTGTGACAGATGTAAGAGTGTTGGCCGGATCATCCCCTTCATGGAGCTGGCTTACGCTGGGTAGAGGAAACACCCGAGATATTCACAGTATATCTAGTCATACACTTAACCGCTTCGCTCCGGATGCTTGTAGTTTACGGTGGCTTTAGTTTTCATCTCTACTGAAGTTCCAGAAAGATTGACACGTACATGGATACGATTACCTTACTGAAGATTTGTTCATTTTGCTATGAAGTCCACATGACTGAATTACGAATCTTTATATATATATATATATATATATATATATATATATATATATATATATATATATATATATATATATATATATATATATATATATATATATATATATATATATATATATATAGTGAAGCTCATTATCACTTGAGCCGCCACACTTTGTTTAACGCCAAAGCCTGAGCCACGATGTTTTCTGTAAGACTTAGGCTTATTTATAAAGTCAAGCCTAGGTTATCAGTATACAAAGATTGGATAGAAAGGTAACATTATTTCTATTCAGTCTTTGTTTCCTTTGTGTGAAAAAAAACAACAACTTTCCTTTGTGTGGAAAAAAAACATATATATATATATATATATATATATATATATATATATATATATATATATATATATATATATATATATATATATATATATATATATATATATATATATATATATATATATATATATATATATATAAAGTTTTTTTCCACACAAAGGAAAGTTGTTGTTTTTTTCACACAAAGGAAACAAAGACTGAATAGAAATAATGTTACCTTTCTATCCAATCTTTGTATACTGATAACCTAGGCTTGACTTTATAAATAAGCCTAAGTCTTACAGAAAACATCGTGGCTCAGGCTTTGGCGTTAAACAAAGTGTGGCGGCTCAAGTGATAATGAGCTTCACTATATATATATATATATATATATATATATATATATATATATATATATATATATATATATATATATATATATATATATATATATATATATATATATATATATATATATATATATATATATTTTTTTTTTTTTTTTTTCACACAAAGGGAACAAAGACTGGATAGAAATAATAAGTTACCTATCTCTGTATACTGATAACCTAGGCTTGACTTTATAAATAAGCCTAAGTCTTACAGAAAACATCGTGGCTCAGGCTTTGGCGTTAAACAAAGCGTGGCGGCTGAAGTGATAACGAGCTTCACTAAAACAAGTCTCAAGAAGTCTCGGGTTCGGTCCTAGTCACGGTCTGAAATTTTCTGGGACGACTACTCACCCCTGAACTTATCTGGCCTTAAACTGGGCACCGGTCAGCAAAGAGAGGGAATGTAACGGCGGCGGGGAAAGAACCTAGCTTCCCTACCCCATACACAAAGTCCCAGGGGAAGGGTAAGAGGCACTATTTGCCTCAAACCTTACGTGACGGTAAATTTCTCGCGTTTGTCTCTGAATTCTTAACGATGCTAAACAACTATGACGTTCCGAGCCATTCTAAGACACTCAACTCCTCTGATCTTTTCATCACAAAATCAGAATTAACGAAACTTCAGAGATTTCATGAGCAGCGCCCCGATGAAGTCGTGAATCAAGACTTTAATGACGTGGTTAACTGCTACCCTTCAAACTCTCAACATTAGGAAATTATAATGTTCTGAACCATTCTACGACACTTTCTCTGGTATGTTCATCACAATCGCAGCGTTTCCTAGAATGCCTTCCCTTCCTCACTGATGATCACACGAGTGGGGATCTATGAAGTAATTTCCTTTATCCTCGAGTCTTCCTTCTCCTAGCCCTCCCGCCACACTGCTCACGCCTTGCCCTTCTCCACTCAGCAACACATGCGGCTCGAGAGGGAGAAAAAAAAAAAAAAATAAATAAATAAAAAATAAATAAATAAAAAAAAATAAAATAAAATAAAATAAAATAAATAAAAAACGCACTTAACACGTGTTCCGGAGCTCCGAAGTGTTGCCAAAAGCTTCGAATGTTACCATAGCCTTTTTCTTTTTTCTTTTTATTCTTTATTATTCCTTTTTATTTTTCCTTTTTTTGTTATGCAAGGAAGTCTGACCAAGGAAAGAGATGATCAAATGAGGAAAAAAATAAGGCCTCTACCCACCAAAATAATTATACGAGGAAATTCCCAACAAAAAACGCAAATTAAAACGAGATTGACCTTCGTGACATCTGCAACTCCCATGTCTGTCTTCTTTATCCATTAATCTTGGGAGCTGCATTTGCTGAATCATTATTATTATTATTATTATTATTATTATTATTATCATTATTATTAAGGTGGTTGTAGTAGTAGCAGTAGTAGTAGTAGTAGTAGTAGTATCATTATCTATTCATGTATTTATCTATTCATTTATTCATCACTTCTCAATACCCTGTAACAACACAACACGCCCATAACAAACACACGCTAATAATAGACACACATACACACACCACATGAGTAATAAGCTGCGGAGAAGAGTGAGCAGCATGCAAGCAGTTCCCGCCTCGCCAGCAGTCACCTTACGGGAGCGGGGCGACGTGCGGGGCCTCTGCCTCATGTTGATCACTGTGGCTGCGGCCTGACCACCGACACATCTGGCTGGGTATTGTTTCATCTCCTAAAATAAGTCCTGAGTCACCAGCCTTAACATCTGCATTCGTCTAAAGGTGACTGGAGGGACAGTCTGGGACACGCGGGTACGACTGGGCAGCGAGGGTGTCAGCAGGGCTCAGTGGCTGTCTGTGGGAGACTAATGAGGTTTCTGTACGAGCTAATGGGTATTCAAAGAAGGTAATGCGTATTTGAATGAGGGTCACTAGCTGTTCATAAGGCTCAATGGTAGTCTGTGTGGGAATTAAGGAGTTTCTCTAAGGGCTAATGGGTATTTATGAGAGGTAATGGGTGAAGGAGGGGAATAAATGGGTTTCTGTAAGGGATAATGGCCATTACAAGAAGGCAATGGTTACCTAGAGGGATCATTGGCTATCTTGAGGTAGTGGCTGTCTGTAGAGGTCAATGGATGCCTCAACGAGACTGACTACAAAAACAACAGCTACATACGAGTAAACGACACATTAACCATAAACAAGACTAAACGACACAACGGCTTTCTAAAAGAGCAACCACTACGAGTTAATGGCTATTTAATATGAGGTAATAACTGTTAGTTAATTATAGAGCTAATGGCTATTCATCAAGAGGCAGTAACTATGTAAAAAAAAAAAGTGCTAATGGATATTTAAGAAATTACTTTCTAGTGGTTAACGGCTATCTGAACGAGGCAACAGCCATTACACTCATTTCTTCAAGACGAACAACAATTGGGTGCAGTCGTTCGTTGCTCCAAATCCGACCTCTAAGTAATTCACGAGGATAAGTAAAGCCAATGATTTTGTGGTCATAGAATAAGTGTTTGCTAGTCGTTCGATGTTCACATACCTATAGAAAACATCGACTACTACATTGAAGACTTTAATCATGCACGTAGTTACTCGTTATTGTGCGTTTGAGTGAGTGACCACTGCTTTTATCATGCGTGGATGTCGTCTCTGTATGCCGTCTTCACTGTAATGGGCCGTCACTAGATAAAAGACAGCGCAATCACAAACAACGCAACTTTGTAGGTATGAGACCATTTTATCATGCACGTGGACTCATTACTCTGTACTTGTGTTCCGCCATGCACGTAATGAGTCATCGCAGACGTTTGGGTCCGTTTCGTCACGCACATAACCACTCAACTACTGTCTGTGTCCCACCACGTTCGTTTTAAGGCTCTTTCACCACGCACGCAATTAATCATACAGGCAGTCCCATCATACACGTTTGCGTCCGTTTCCCCATGCACGCACACTCATTATCTTGATACAAGTGTTGGATCACCAAGACATTCATTCAATACTTTGTTGAGCTTCACCTGGCATGCACTCAAATCTTGTGTTTGAAGCCATTTCAACATCTATTTAGTCACTCAACGAGTTTTTATCATCACGTAATTACTCATTACTGTGTTTGAGAGTTTACTGCACCAAACACTCGTCACTCTCAAATAGCCCCAGCAGTCTTAATACCTATCACATCCCCATTACGAGTTATCACCACCACACGATTATTCTTTGTCACCTTACACTCACTCACTCGCCTCAAGCACAGCGAGAATTTTTGGTAACACGCAACATATTTACAAAATTACTCTTTGCAGTGTCCGAGTTTATTTCACCACACAGTCATTCATCTCACCTACTGAGCTTCATCACCACCGTCACCAGTCACTCAGTCACTCACCTTAACTCCAGCAGACTTGGTAACTCGTAACACTTCCCTTTGATCCCCTCCATCCTCCGTCTCTGTGTCAGACCGTAACACCTCTGCTTATTCACTTAATTCTCCACGAAGCCTCTGTGTCAGGCAGCGGTTAAGGAATATATATGGGAGGGGGTGCAACAGGAACCCCGCGTACCTGCCACGAGGGGGTCTGGGTAATAATGACGTGTATTCAATGAGTGTCTGGGGAAAGTTGGTAAAGGAAGCGCAACTCTATTTGTCGTTGCATTCTTGGAGTCACGCGCGCCCTCTAGGGACTGAAGAGAGGTGATTTCAACACAGAAAACGAGGAACTTTATAGGCGACGCGTGTTTTGGGAATTGTTTATTGTGTTTCGGTATTTTTATTTGTGTTTGTGTATTTCAAGGCTGTGGTATATGAATTTTTGGCTTTGTTTGTTGTGTTTCGGTGCTTCAAGACGTGTGCAGTGCTTTCTAAGATGTAATAACTGAATTTCGTGATGCTGAGTGAGGGTTTTCTTAAAAGTTCATATTTACGTTATCACTCACTTGATTCTAGACGTTGCTCAGTCACCTTACTTACCTCACTCCACCTGCCTGTGTTGCTTGTGTTCTCCCTCCACATGTCCACTCCATTTACTCAGTGAAAAAAAAAAAAAAAAAAACTTTGGAGCGAGCATACCATTCCCCCATTTACCTCGTCAGCATACACTTCAGAGCACAGCGTCCAATATTTCAGTCTCAGCACAGACGCGAGTCATCTGGCGCACGGCGGCACGGAGCGTCCTTCAGCAGCCCCAGGAAGCCACCCTAGCGCCTCAGGCCCGCCCCGCCCCTCCTTAGTACTAACCCAGGGGAGAGAGAGAGAGAGTAGGTGCGTGTGTATGAACATTTATTTTGTCTTGTTTTATTCACTAATGGGTAGATATATAAAGCTTATCCTGTATTTCCTAGGTAATAAATAATCATGATTTGAACTCAATCATGGGTAATAAATACAATCGACTGGATAAAAAATAAGTAATCCTAATTATACAAGACTAGAACTTTTTTTTTCTTCTTTTTAGTTTTCGTTATAGAACAACTCCAACCCATCTTGGGCCGCGCCCCACCGGCCGCCCCGAGGCCTGCACGCACGCGGCGGCACCGTCATCACTAGGGGTAAGGACAGCTCAAGTGGCACAATACTTCAATTTATTTACTGCAGACTAAAAACTAGTGTAAATATTTTCATTTGTACTAAAAATTCTAAGTGTCATAAATAATAAGACTTTTTGAAGTAAATTGGCATATATATATATATATATATATATATATATATATATATATATATATATATATATATATATATATATATATATATATATATATATAACATATTTATACAGTATATATTTCTATATAGAGAGATGGGTAGACAGAAAGATCCGCAGTGAAGTGGTCTGCTGGAGAGAGTGAGCCTTGCGAGGGCGGCGCGGCGGCCACCTGTCTGCTTCCTGAGTGAGTGCGGCGCTTGGCAGCCACTTGGCTCACCACAACTCAGCCGGTTATTACTACATAACTCTAACATAAAAAAAACGCCGTAATACAAACTCCACTGACTGCTGACACACTCACAGTAGTAAATACATCAGATCCCTTACAAATCGCCCTGAATGAGTGAAGGCATCGTAAGTACACGCGTCGCCCCGCTGCTGTCCGCCGCTCCGAGGGCCGCGTCACACCGGGACATGAGCCTCGTGGCGCCCAGTGCTTGCCTTCAGGTCTTCCTCGGCTTCCCTCACCACGCACAACAAGGGCAAGAGCGTTCCTGGTGCCGTCACGACTCTTGCTGGAGGAGGGACCGCAAAAACGCATCCAGAGAGCAATAGTTTACGTGAACTGATAAACTATCCCCTGATCCGCCTTGCTGTGTAGGGCTGCCCGGCAAGTCACGAGCGGCGATAACGGCATTTTTCTTGTATTCCCTCGTCAGGCACCTCAGTCTTGGTGACCGTGTGCCGACACCTCCCTCGGCCGTCACCTGAGGCTTGGTCAGTGCAACGAGCTGGCAGCCACCACGATGCTGGCGCCCCGAGGAAGGAAGGAAGGGAGGAGGGAAGGGAGAGAGAGGAAGGGAGGTGGACGAGGAACTGGCCCGGGGGCACGAGCACCCAAAGCTACCCGGCTCAGGGAGACTATCACATCATATTTGTCAGAAACTATTGAGAAAAGGCTCTCGATAAGGCAATGTAGAATTGTCACCTAAGACAAACAGGGTTATAAACAACTAGTCAAGTAACCTGGATCGCTACAGTCCAACAAGCTAGTTAAGGCAAGTATTTTTTTTTTCGTTTTTCTTTTTTGTTACTGTACTAATACTGCGCTGTCAGAACTGCCGCGTCAGAAACAGCTGCCCGCCTGAGGAAGTCTCCTCGCGCCCCGCTCCCCGTGACACATTCATTCACGCAATCACCGAGTCGCTCCTGAGACCAACTGTGTTCCTGAACTTCCCTTACGCTATTACGGAACAAAACACGTAGTACACTTTTGATGAAGAAGGAAGATGGAGTTTTGACTGTTATTCACAACCTTCAGTGTCAACATTTCCTACCAGTCGTCGACAACAGTGTGGGGAAATTAATCCCGCGTTGGAAGTCCAAGGCTGGAGGGGTTCCTGATTCCTTGATTCAAACGTTCCAGTCTGCTGAGGGCCACACACTCGCCACACGCCCACACAAGCCACCACAAGCCAGCTTGTCACCGCCACACACACGCGCCTCGAGGCCCTGACTGAGGCTTTGATTTGATCACCACGCAGGATTTCCTGACTCAGAACACTTGCTCGGTGCGCAGCCTCTTGGCGACGCTGGCACCCTCGCCCTCCTCCTTGGCGTCCTCGTACTGAGTGTCTCCGAAGTCGCACCTCTTGGCGGCCTGGAGTCTGACTTCACCCGTGTCACGCCTCACGCCTTTGCCAGTCAGGTCTCGGGGGGCAGAGAGGCCTGTCTCGCTTGCCTGAAGTCTCTGCTCGGCTTCCAGGTCCACCTCCAAATCATCCAGAAGCAGCCTGGTGAGCGGGTGCGCGTGCAGGCTGGAGTGCAGCTGCTGGGCGAGCGAGGTGAGGTGCTGGGAGGCGGCGGCAGGCACTTGGGGAGCGGTGAGCAGAGCACCTTCATCCGGCCTGATCCAGCAGCCGCACTCCCCCAGCCTACTGCCGGACGCCGTGTCCGCTTCCGTGTTCCTGTGACTCAAGCTGCCCGTGCTCGGCTCCTCCGCTCTGTTTTCAGAGGGCGACTGTCATACTTGGCACGCGTTGGGGACTTTCTTGACCTCCTGCCGCTGCCACTGACACTGGTGGCAAGGCTTGCAGTCGGCCTCGGTCTTGTTGGCCTGGAGGGCGGTCTCCCACTCCACCAGCTGGCCCATGAAGTTGAGGTTCGGGGAAATGATGATGCGGCGAGCCTTCACGTACTTGTAGGAGTCCACCATGGTCATGCGCGTGTGCTTCATTAGGTAGGCGATGACGATGGTGGGGGAACGAGACACGCCCGCCTGACAGTGCACCAACACGCGGGCCCCGGACTGCCTCGCCTCGTCTGTAACAACGGGAAGAAATACACATTAGTTTAACAGGGAAACTTTGAGCCTCACTTAATATAAATACCATTTTACCTCAACCACACGGGGACTTTTAATCCCGCACACACATGTGATACAGTGTTCCAAGTAAGCCTGCGCCACAGAGCGACGCCTTTGTTCCCTTCCATTACCATAATGACCCGGCATCCGTACATCCCGCGCCACAAAACTCTCCACCATAACCGTGCCATTCACGCCGCCCCGGGACCAACTGGCCCAGGGTGGCGGCGGCGGCGCGCGCTGCCGGGACAAAGCAATAATTGTTGGCTCGAGCTTTTGTTTCCTGAGTGAGTCATACACGACTATTGTTAGGCCCAAGCTGGCGGAGCTAGACGGGCGGGGGAACGGCGCCCCTCCCCCACCCTTCCCTTCCCATGTGTGTGCGTGTGTGTGTGTGTGTGTGTGTAAGAGTGAGAGAGAGCGCAATTTCGCCATCATGTTTACAGTTTCTTCAAGTCTTCTTAGCAAATTAACTACACGTAAAACATCTTGATTAATAAATATTTCCATCTGTCACTGATAAACAAAAAGAAAAACACTGGTGAACAAGTCTCTGTTCCCCTCCCCCCACCACCTCTTTCTTCCATCTGTGTAAGCTATTCTTAACTTGGATAATATAATTGGACGCTTTTTTCTTTATAATTTGTCGGCAGCGTGGGCGTGTGTCAGAGGCAGCAGCAGTGGTTAAGACACAGCTGAGAAACTTGTCTGTTCGTGAATTGTTCATGTTGACAAGTAGTTGGGTTTAGGAAGGGGGATAAAAACCCAGGGAGGAGTTAGGATTCTTTTAATCTCTAACGTTTCGGCTGAATAGCCATCCTCAGAGAGACTGTCTCTCTGAGGATGGCTATTCAGCCGAAACGTTAGAGATTAAAAGAATCCTAACTCCTCCCTGGGTTTTTATCCCCCTTCCTAAACCCAACTACTTGTCTGTTCGTCTTGTCACTGGCTAAGACTTGCTACTTATTGGCCTAAAATTAACCGGCATAAGTATTTTTTTTTCTTGTATTTTTTTCAGATTCAATTTTTTTTCTTTTTCTTTCAGTTTCTCTTTGTTCAGCAGAAAAGACCAGGCACCTTCAAGTCTTCTAGTTCTTAGCGCCTTCCTGCCTCTCTCCCTTCCCTCAGGCTTGACCAGCAGCGAGTGGCAGTGAGAGTGAGAGTGAGAGTGTCAATTTGTCTCCGGGGTCGCGAGGTGTTCCGGAAGCCGCTCTCCATTGTGTCACGCGTGCGGTGCTGCTTGGAGCCTCGCCGCCCACCGCAACAATGCCGCGGACCGTTCTTTATTCCACTCCCGGTCGGCCTTATGGCGTAACGGAGGCCTGCTGGCTCTCCGCTCGCTGCCCGCTGCTCGCTGGACGGTGCACTGAGCGGGGCTGGGGACCGTGCTAATGTTTCGGCGTCCTATCTCCACTACTTTTAACAGGCTGTATTGGATGTACTGGAAGTTATTAAGGTTTTTTTCGAGGGTGATTTCATGATTCTAGTGATAGTTTAATAAGGATTCAGCATCGTGAGCAGGCTACAGTATAAATTATTAGGGTTTTCTGGGGCGTTTTCATGATTCTAGTAATATACTGAAATGTTCAAAGGCGTCTTGGTGAGTCTAATAATAGTTTAACATGAATTCTGCACTATCAACAAGCTGAAGTGGAAATTACTGTGGCTTTCAAGGGTGGCTTTATAATGCCTGTGATATTTTAACAAGGAATCTGAATCACCAATGGGAAATATCACCACGAGAACCCGAATAATGATCCTGTGGTCTTTGAAAACAATCCTGACGGGAGAACAAAGACTTTAAGAACACGAGCTTGCGTGAGGGAGGCGGTGAGGAACGCTAACCAACCCCGCTGACTGTATGGCCTCGGTGACTCATCCCTCACCAATAGGCTCACGACGGCCTCCCTAATGCCTAGCCACCCCTTCTCCCGCGTCTGTCCGTCCAGCTGAGCACCGCCGGAGTACACAGCCCATCGATCGCCACCACAAAGCACCAAACTGTCAAACGAAGGCCTTGTGAGATCCGACGTGCGGTGACTCAGCAACAGCCGCAGGGAACGCGTGCACTCCCCACCTCACACTCACACGTGCACCCCCCTTGCCCTCTTTCTTCTTCCCTCCCTCCTCCTCCTCCTCCCCGTCCATTACCTAGGAAGTGTTCGTACGGCCACAAAGAATCAGTCTCCTGGGAAGGCGTGTGTGTTTGCAAGGGGTGCCTCTCCCTATACATCCATCTCTCTCTCTCTTGTTCAAATGCATCGTTCACTCTCATAATAAATGCATTTGGTTCTAGCGAGTCCGCATCGCAGCTCGCACAGTAATCTCAATCTCCATCAAAGAACTTGAATGCCCCGTCCTCCTCCTCCTCCCTTCCTTTCCCCTTCACTCCTTTCCTCGTCTCTTATTAATCAAAAAGGTTTCGATCCCCAAACATGGACTTTTTAATCCCTGAGTGACGTTCGAGGGGTGGCAGTCGTGGTGTGTCGGGGCGATGCGAGGCTCGGGTCCTGAACAGCAGCGGGGAGCCAATCTTGAGCCACAGGAAAGAAAATCTCACTGAAGGATGGGTTCCTCTCCCTCCTAGCGGGTCTGGAGGTTGTCAAATACCACCCTGAATTACAGTTTGCCCGCCTAGCATCCCCCCTCACCCCCTTCCCTGTTCTCCCTCACCCCATTCCCTCCAAGGCGTCCGAAGCGTGTGAAAGGTTACAGTCCCGGATTATGAATGTAGCGTGTTTTGATTCAGTGTTGCGCCGCCTGGACCACTGGTGGCGGGGCACCGGGAGGCAGCGAGGTGAGGGCAGCGGGGGACGCGGAAGTGGGAAACAGGGAGTATTTCAAACCATCACTGCGTGAAGGGGGAATGTGCAGCAGCAGCAGCAGTAGCAGCAGCAGCAGCAGCAGAGATCGTGAAGCAGCCCCGCCCATTCATGAGTCATCTCCAGTCCACCTGTTGCTCGCCCTCCCTGTGCAGCTCCTCGCCCCGCGCCCCGCACGCTGTCACGCATCTCACCGCTGGACTTCCCGCCGCATCACACCTGAGCGGCATGCAGGGAGCGCCGCCCTCCGCCAGGCATGACACGCGGCGAGGAGACAATGACAGAGGCGGGCACGATCCTCATTACTTCCAAGGAGGATGACTTGGCCATTTCCTTCCCGCGAGGCATGCCAGGCAGTGCTGGCGGTGGCCACCAGCAGCTAAAGTGTGCAGGGAGGGCGCCGCGCCGCAACTCTCCCTCTGTGAAAGTCTTTACAACAAAACCTGTACAGACGCAAGCGTGACCTGCCGGCGACAAAGCCCGCGCCTTACCGCGGGTCTCGCTGCCCAACAGTTCACCGAATTCAAGTTTTGAGGTAAATATTGAGGGTCGCCTCATGCAGCGCCGCCGCCCACCGGTTTTGTCAAGTTCATTCCGTCTGGCAAGTGAAGCTTTTTCCAGGAAGCTTGCATAAGGGGGAGGGGGAGCTGGGGAGCTGGTGAGCTGGTGGGCTGGTGGTGGACGGGTATGTCTGAGGAGGGCGGGAAGTCCGCTCGCCCGAGGCGGATTGCCTTCTGAGTCTAGACTTATCCTGGGGAGTTGCTTCACTTCGCCGCCTCGTGAGTTAATGAAACTCGACGCCGGTAAAGCCTCGCGATAGCCAGGGCGGGGCGGCGCGGCCCGATAAGGCGGCGAGGCGGAGAGGGACGCCCCTGCCTGCCACACCGCCCCAGAGTGCATGACCCACGGCTATATTTGACCAACTTCCTTTCATTTCTAGGCAACAGTGAGAACTGCCGGGAAAAAAGAAAGAAATAAATAGAGAGAGAGAGAGAGAGAGAGAGAGAGAGAGAGAGAGAGAGAGAGAGAGAGAGAGAGAGAGAGAGAGAGAGAGAGAGAGAGAGAGAGAGAAGCAACACGCACTCGCTCACCTTCATCGTGTAGGAGGAAGAGTGCAGGGAGCGAACGCGCGCGCACAACCGTCACCATAAATGGAAAAGGGCAAATCTGAAGGGAACAGAGAGTGAGCAGGTGTCCCTCTCCGTGCCCCGGCCCGCTACCCCACCCCGCCCGAGGACTGCGCAGGGCGACAGGCGGCTGGGGTGGGCTGGGGTGCGAGGCTGACAGCTGTCCTTGATGAACTGAGGCTGAGGTTCTGTGCAGCGCCCCTCCCTCCCCTCGTGTCCCCGGGCCTCCCCTCCTCCACATCTGGACGGAAGGGGAAGAAAGGACCCAAGGGGGAAGTTGGGAAAGTCAGTTGTTGTTTGTAGCGGCTTTGGTTCCCGTGGGCCAAGCGTTTCCTTGGTCTGCCCTGCCCGGCGTGGCACGTGGCGGCCCTCCTATCGCTGCCAGCACATCCACCACCACCACCACCAGCGCCGCCTAGTCATGGAAGTGGTCAATGGAGAGGCCCATCATTGTGCCATCCGGTCAGGCTCCTGCTGTTGCTGCTGCTGGTGTGACGTCACTTCCGCACTTTGAATGAGGCAGGAGGGAGGCGAAGGAGGGGGATGGGCGGCACGACGGTCGGTCGGTCAGTCAGTCAGTCAGTCAGTCAGTCAGTTCATCGCCACTCTGCCATTCATGCAATCCGCCGCTTTTTACACAGACTTGGTTTTGCTTCTGGCGGCAAAGACCATCACAGGCAGGCGTGCGTGGGGAGGACCTGCCTCACCCCCTCCCCACCACGCCTCGCCTCCCCTAACCCAGCTGAGGTAATGACCCGAGGTGGCTGTTATGGCTGGTCACCTCTCCCCCACCCCCACTACCCTAACTGACGACCTTGCGAGGGGGTGTTGAGGGGTGGGGGGAGTATTCTGGGGGTTAGTGGGGCAGCAAGCTTTTTTTTTTTTCCTCTCTCTCTCTCTCTCTCTCTCTCTCTCTCTCTCTCTCTCTCTCTCTCTCTCTCTCTCTCTCTCTCTCCCAGTCCTCACCCCGCCCTTCCTTCCTTCCAGCCTCTCCGTTATCTCACACGTCCCGGCGGCCTCTCTCCCTCATCACTTTCCTCTCCCCACGCCCCTCCGCTGCTATCTCCCCTACATCTGCCTCCCTCAAAACTTCCTCTCCCTCATCCCTCCCTCCTTCGGCATCACAGGCAAGCGTTTTTCCACACAATATATGTATCCTCTCTCTCTCTCTCTCTCTCTCTCTCTCTCTCTCTCTCTCTCTCTCTCTCTCTCTCTCTCGGTCAAGGGGAATCCTGCACCCATGCTTCCTTCGGTGTCTCCGGGGCGTGACTGGAGGGAGGAAGAGGGAAAGGGAAGAAGGGAGAGGGAAGGGAGAGTGGAGGAGAGTCCTGCCACATCTCCGGTATCGCTTTACACTCGAGGGTAAGTCTGACTCCGTCCTATGAGTCATCACTGGTTTCTCTCTCTCTCTCTCTCTCTCTCTCTCTCTCTCTCTCTCTCTCTCTCTCTCTCTCTCTCATGTAATTTCAGCACTGTTACGTTTCAGTTCTGCCTCCTTGCTGTGTGGAAGGTGAGGAGGGGAGTGGAGGGGCAGAACGAGGAGGAGGAGGAGGAGGAGGAGGAGGAGGAGGAGGAGGAGGAGGAGGAGGAGGAGGAGGAGGAGGAGGAGGAGGTGGAGGATGATGACAACAGCAGTTCTCTCTTCCCTTCAGGATTCCCCTCGCCTCTCTGCCCCTTGTCTCCTTCCCCAGGCGCCTCCTCCCGGGTCACCTTCTTGCAGCACGGACGCTTCTTGGTAACCTGTTGTGCTTCATTCAGGTCCCCGCTGCCCCATTACTGGTCTCAAAGGGGAGCGAGCGCTTTTTACACTCTCATTCTCATTCCCCGGCATTCCCTCGCTCCCCTCAAACTTCCCGCCCTGCCGGTCATCGCCACGAACACCCAGAGCCACGACTCTCCTTCTCCTCCTTCTCTCCCAAGCCGACGTCACCCAGGAAGTAAAAAATGGCCAAATCCTTAGCGGTGCCTGGCGGGGTCAACTGTCGCACGCCGTCCCGTCCCTGCCACAGGAGGTGACCCACATCTGCACTGTGGCCACTGCCAGATCCCCTTCCTCCACCCACTGCTCGACTTTCGCTTGAGGTTCTGAGCGTGGGAGGCCTCCATTCATTGTTTGGAGGCCCTTGGTGTAGCCTTCCTTTTCTCTCCAAGGTGCTAAAGGAGGTACGAGTGTCTCGTGCAGCGTGGGTGTAGGGAGAGGCGAGGCGATGACAAGACAAGAGGGTTGAGTGGAGGCCTCGCTGTTGTGTTCGGGATGGAGTTGTCTTGAGGGGCGGCGTGGGGTTGGAGGACAGGGGCGTGGGGAGTGTGAGGGGGTAAGGGAAGAGGAATCAGCTGGTAGTGCGGCATCGTCACGTCAACAATAGGAAGCACACACTTCATAAGCCATAAAGTCAGGGTTATTTGGCTTCTCACAATACGTCCTCCCTCCTGCTTCCCTCTCCACGCTGCTCTACTCCCTCTCTCCCTTCCGCGTCCTTTTCTCTCCCATGTCAGAATCGCGTTTTTTTTTTTTTTTTTCTGTTCGCCCATTGATTCACGTAATGAAGAGGCGAGGCTCCTTCAGCGGCTGCCCCCTGCCCGCCTCAGTAATGAGACGACTTCCTCGCGTCGGGTCGTCAGCCCTGCACCGGGAGGGAGGCAGGGAGGGAGGGAGGAGCGGGAGAAGAGGGGATGACGTGGTGCCTGGTCGGGGCAGCCAGGAGGAGTCTAAGGGACATTACGGAAAGTAGCAGACCAAAAGAAGAGAGGGAGGGAGGAGGGGCGGCTGCTCTACTGTCAATACCTCGTGTCAATATCAATATCCCGCCCATTGTTGTTCGCTGTGACTCATACGCGCGATAAGGGCGAGCTCCCCTCCCGCCCGCTCAGTTTCAGCTTCACACGCCATTACTCTCGCGCTCTGATTCATCAGTGCGCGGCCGCAGCGCAAATCTGGGCGGTGCAGCATTGGCGTCACGGCGCCGGCCGGGGGCTGTGCTGGGCTGCGGGACACGCAGCACGCCAGCACGCCGCCGCCAGGCCGCGACATGCGCAGGGATTAGCGGGCCGGGAATGCAAATGCCAGCACAAATCACGGCAAGACAGCTAATTTAGGAAGAGCCGGGAAACAAAGAGCGGCGAATGGTGGGGGGTGGGGTGGGGGATGAAGGAAGGGTGGGGCGAGGGAGTGAAGACTCACAAAATGCGAGGAAGAAGGCAAACAACCACCCCCTGAAGGAGGGTTTGTGGGGGACAGAGGTTCCATACGCTGGGAAGAGAGAGGGAGAGGGAGGCGATGAGTCACAGCGTAACACTGGGTGGTGGTGACACGAGGAGCTGCTTGCTGATCTGAGCCCTCCGCTGCGAGTCAAGCCTGTTCTGTAGGCCGCAGGAAGAGCCGCGCCGCGCTGCGTTCAGGGCACAGCTAAGCTCCACGTTCTGCACGGCACCACGGGGATGCCTTGCCCCGCTTGTCTCCAGCCCGCGGAGTTGGAGCAGGTCAGGGACAGGATGCAAGGCCGCAAGGAGCACGTTGCCATGACGTCATCGCCTCGCAGGCCGCGGCAAGTGTCCCGTCACCGAATAATAAAGTCACCCACTTGTGAATTAATAAACGATCCTCGCGTCACTGGTTATGCGGAAGGGGAGTCCTCGGGAGGCGGCGGGGTGGAGTGTGGCGGGGAGGGACGGGACTGAGCTACGGAGCCAAGCAGCTGAGGGCAGCGGGAATGCAGCCATCCCACCCTCGCCTTCAGAGGGCCTGGTGCTGAGCGTGATCCCGTAAGGCGAGGCCGCTCCGGCTCCACACTGACGCGCCCATGTGAAAATAGTTGCTCAGAGGTGTGTGAAGGAGGGCGTGGGAGTGTGTGGTGACTGCTTCGCCGCGGGACATCAAGGGTGCTGGAGCCACTTGGGCCAGGCAATAACACGCTTGGCCGCTGTGCACAAACAATGCCTCCATTAGCGCCGCCCCTCCGCCGCCTCCAGAGCTTCGGGCGCAGGCGATTACGGGACGCCAGCGGCTCGGGAACCTCAACTATGAGCGCCGCCTGTACGCCACCACGTCCCTGGCACCCATGTCATCCCGGGCTAACCTCAGGCCCCTGCAGCCCCTGTCAGCTCTGCACAGCCGCGCACCGAGGCTTGCAGCAAGGCAGGGTGCGCGCCGCGACAACCGGTTCCCTGACAGGTTCATCGCCACCGCCGCGGCGTGGAGTGGCGGGACGGAAAAATGAGTTTTTCATAATAAAGCGCCATAAGAGGCAAGCAGTGCCTGGTAAGGCGCGATGGGCGGCAAGGACGCCAGCGATGACTTGAGGCATCACGCGGCCTGCACACACACACACACACACACACACACACACACACACACACACACACACACACACACACACACACACACACACAGTACTCAGGTGAGTCACCCTTCACCCTTCATTCAGGAGCCTTCCATTATTCAGCGCCCCCCCCCCCACCGGTGAGTCATCGTTCCGCCCCTACGCTATGGTTCCTCCCGCCCTGCACTCCCTCTCGAACCCTCCAACACTCCTGCTCTAATGGCGTATTATTTTATTAGCCGGATTACTGTAGTGTGTGTGAGGGGAGGGGGACGGGGTGGCGGGGGACGGCACCAAATGCACCAATTACATCTATGGAAACGACAGATCTAATTCTGGTAAAAGGGGAATGGTAAGCTTGGGCCATTTTTCATTGCGCCCCAAACATGAAATGGACATTTTTTAGTGTGTGTGTATGTGTGTGTGTGTGTGTGTGTGTGTGTGTGTGTGTGTGTGTGTGTGTGTGTGTGTGTGTGTGTGTGTGTGTGTGTGCGCGCGTGCGTACGCGCGTGCGTACGCGCGCGGAGTACTCACCGATGAAGTGGATGGCCTCGTCGAAGTATTGCCTGAGGTTCTGGTGCCCGGAGTCCATGGCGGGCAGCGTCTTGTAGCAGATGCCGGAGTCTTGGTGGTAGCCGGGCACGTGTGAGGTCACGTTCAATACCCGCGTGATGCCCAGCGCCTGCAAGCACACGCGGAGTTAGCTACGGGCACAGAGGTCACGCCAGCTAATATAATAACTACAATAACACTCATAACTCTAAAGGAGACCGCTCGCTGACTGGCCAATCATTACAGCTAACTACACACACACACACACACACACACACACACACACACACACACACACACACACACACACACACACACGGGCGTACCTGCAGCACCCTCAGGTCCTGGGCGTCCCGGGCGTTGCCGATGTACAGGAAGGGAAGGACCTCGGACGCCTGGGCCTGCTCTATGGCGGCTTCGTTGCCCGGGGAGGGAGGAATGCCGCCCATGCCTATGCCGACGCCCATGCAGCTGTTGTAAGGGTCGTAAGAGGGCACGAGGTGCGTGTCCACCACCTCGTCCTTGGTGCGCATGAGAGCATCCTCGCACAGCTCGGGGTAGGCGCGCTCGAAGGCCTGAAAGCCGCCTGGGGGAAAGAGAGACAACGTTAGGAACACAGTACCAAGACCATACGTCACTAATAATCTCAAGTCTTAGGAAGGAGACAAACTAAACTATATAATCATAAGGATTGAAGTGCAGTGGTGCCGCGGTAGCGTGAGCCTCGTGCCCAACACCAGGCCACGCCGGCGTGGAAGGTGACACCGGGGACAAGCCTAACGCCACGGCGGCAGCCGCAGGGAAGCCTAATAGAGGAACCTGTTGGCTCCTAGGCGACATTCTATCCTGGCGATGCGGGGAGAAGAAGGAGGGATTGCAAGGGATTAGCATGAGTGGCATGAGGGCGGGGAGGGGTGGGGAAGGAAGGTTCATTTAGCGCTGGGTGAACACCGTGCTGCAACTCACTGGCCTGCCCCGAGCCCCGAGCCCCGAGCCAAGCACCGCGGGAGTCACAAGACGCACCGCCGCCGGCACCTGAGTACCTGGTGCGGGAGGCTCACCAATACAGACCCCAGCAGGTGATGACCCAGAGGCGGTGCTGCTGACGTCGGCCAATTAATCCTATATGGGCTGAACGTACTCTCTCTCTCTCTCTCTCTCTCTCTCTCTCTCTCTCTCTCTCTCTCTCTCTCTCTCTCTCTCCCCGTCTATCATCCGACAGAAATATTTAGGTGATGGAGGAAAAAAAGGTCACCATTCATGTCATTCATTCCCTTGGCAGGGCAAGTGGTGGTGGGTGAGGCGGGGCAGGGTGAGGGGCGGGCCAGGGTGAGGGGCACACCAGCGAGGGGCACGTGAGGCTAGGGTAGCGGTGGCTCACAGGTGACACCAACACACCTGCACCTGGCGAAATACGAAGCCGAGGAGCCGCCGCCGCAGCGCTGCGTCACGTGCTCGACACTGCCGCCCGCCGCCCCCGCCTCCCCGCCCCCCTCCCCAGCCAGTGGGTGTGAAGTGGAGGCGTAAAACAACCACTCAAATGTATGAGGGAAAAGTTTGTGTCAACAACATAATCTGGAGTTAATGTCGCCGCGGCTGCCTCCTCCCATTCATTGTTACGTCACTGCAAATGTCTTCAGCGGCCAAGAGAGGGTTGCTAAACGACCTCAACTTGATGGCCTTATAATGGGAGGCTCGCACGCAGGCGCCTCTGTGGCCAGGGGCAGCAAGGACGCTGCGCCAGACACTGTTTGTTATGCGAGGCTGCAACACTCGAGGCCGCCGCCCGCCGCCCCGCAGGCCGCAGCAGAAGCTGCCAGCCTGCGAATGCCCGGGCCAGCCACGGCTTGGACGCCACCTATCACTTTGTTCTCGCGCCTGGCGCCCTGTGCCCCTAGCCCCTGGAGGAGGGCCGCCGTGCCGCCATTGTGAGGGCTGGCGGCCTTCGTGGGGTCGGCGGTGGCCCGGGCACACCAGGCTTGGCAGCCCCGCCTCGCCTCGCCGGGCGGAATGCGTCGCTCATCCCCGACAGGCCATGACGTCAGCAACATGGCGCTCACTCAGTATCAAGTAGAGATTATTACGACACTCCGGGTACTGTTTCAGCGCCGCGCACAAAGACCATGTCATCGCCGCCACCTCGCTCGCGCCGCGCCGATAGACGGTTCCGGCCGAGATGTCGACGACGTGTGTGGCCCGAAAGGCAGCCACTGGCCGCCACCCTCGCCCTGTGCCCCAGGGAGAGAGAGACAGAGAGAGACTGACCAATCCACCATTACTGCAGGCTGCCTGACCCCCCGCGGCCCTGCCCTGCCCCGCTCCGCCCCGCCCCGAGGTTGGGCTGTGGCGGCGTCGCGGCAGTATTCTGAGGTCGACCCAAGTGACCTCGATCGTAGGTCACCTCGCGGCGCCGCCTCTGCCTCGTCCACTCAGCCAAATGCCATGACCTTAAAACATATTCCAGCTCAGTCGGTGTGGCCACCAGTCAGCCCAGCACGGGCAGCCGCGGGCCACCAAGGGGGGCAGGGAGGCACGAGGGGAGGGAGACGCCGTAGTGCTGACGTCACGCTTCGGTACACCTGCACTGGAGCCTCGGAGCAGGTGTTGACTGGCGCCTCCTTCAAAAGGTATTGCTCTCATCATCTGTGTCTACCTCTGCCGCCCCTCCTCACCTAATGCCGCCAGGATGTTCGCGGCGTGAGGGCGCCACTCTGGTATCGCTTCTCGAGTCCCGGCACGGGGAGGCTGCGGCCAGCCAGCCACCGCAACATTAGTCATCGCTCTCCGCCCCGCACGGTTTCCACATCAAACCTCGATACTCAGCAAGCCTCTCGCGGCCACACTCCCTCCCACCCCACCCACTTGTCCTGCCGAGGGCGTGGCGGCCTCAGGACGAAGGCTGCACGCTCTGCTGCGCTTTGATCACCTGAAGATCCTCGTCACATTCCCCGAACATGCAAATGAGGCGGCATGAGTCATGGCGGGGCCAGCTGTAAGGCTGTAAGGCTGTGCCGTGCTTCCCCGTCACCACCTCCCATTCATTTGGAAATGCTAAGCCGCGCAGTAATTCACTTGTCGCCTTCATAATGGAGAAAAGAGCAAATGTCGTCTTGTGCTGGCAGCAGCGACAGCAACAGTGACGGCGGCGCACTGATCAGCGGTGACAAAAAAGTGCGGCGTCCTGCAAGGTGACTCCGTGTTCAGGCTTCACTGGCGTCGTTAGCTTTGCCATTACAAGCTTCACGGCAGATTAGAGCTTGAATAGCCATCAGTGGTAAGCCGGGTCCTGACATATCAGCGCCACACGAACATGGTCTCATATTAACCCGGGCACGGCGGCCCCCTGCCCTTCACCGGCCCCGCCCCACACGCCAGGTGACCCCAGACGCCGCGATCACCATGACACTCCCAGCACCTCCCATAGCACCGCGGCAATCCAGAGGCAGGCTGGGGAATGAAGGGCGGAGGCCTCAGGGGCGGGGGTGGCAGCGTCCGGGCACCTGAGCGGCACTGTGTACGCCTAGCTCGGCCTACAACGACAGACTATATTGATTTCCGATGACGAGAGGAATTCATTAGCAACACCTTGGCAGCATGACTCACCCCGGCACCCTCCCCCCTCCTCACCCTACCTCGGCCTCCCCTCTGGAACATTAATCATGGAAAGCTGCCTGCCCTCCACTCTCACCTTACTAGGCCTTCCCTGCACTGCCTGTGAACGTCACCCTGGCACGCACAACGCGCCACACACCACACACTGCATATACACAACTAACTATCACTGATCGCTAGCTCCCAGCAAGTTCTAGAGTTCACGCCGAGTCTTCAAGTGTTACAAAGCGTGCGGCCCCTGTGTCCTCAACCTCCCCCATGTACTTTGAGGCGCCCGATCCAGGCCAGTGTGGCGCGGCGGTGAACCCTCTGATGTGTAGTAGGCCTAAACTACGCCTCCACCACCACCACCACCACCACTACCACCACAGCCGCCGCTACCATCACCGCTGCAACAACCAGGCCATCACCACTCAACACAACTGCTATCATTGAGGCTCGTGTGTGTGTGTGTGTGTGTGTGTGTGTGTGTGTGTGTGTGTGTGTGTGTGTGTGTGTGTGTGTGTGTGTGTGTGTGTGTAGTTCAAGAAAGGCTTACACACACACACACACACACACACACACACACACACACACACACACACACACACACACACACACACATCTCTCCGTCACACACACACAGCAGTAGTACTACATGGTAGAGTAAAACGGCAACCGCCCTGGAGCCGCGGCGCTACGACACTTGTAAACTAAAGATGACCGACCCAAGAGTACTCACCACCTCTCTCTCTCTCTCTCTCTCTCTCTCTCTCTCTCTCTCTCTCTCTCTCTCTCTCTCTCTCTCTAAGTTTACGCGTTACCATGACAACAATGACGTCACGACAGAGTGTCCTATTTCAAGCCCTATTGATCCTTAGGAGGAGCTGAACACTCCCGAAGGCCACGCAGGAGGCAGGGCAGGTGTGGTGAGGAGGCACTGGTACCACCACCACCACCACCACCACCACCACCACGCACACTCGCATATACATACGCACACACTCATAAACACTTTTTCCCCACTCCATAATTAAGTTTCTCAGCAGATACAGTTTCCAGCGCCTCCTGACCCAGATTCTCTTGTCACCCGCGTCGTAAAGTCTACCTTTATTGTAGTTGGGGAGGGGGAGGGTTGCGGGGCTTCCCTGCTGGTGTGGGGAGGAGTGGGGGTGAGAGGTGACTGGCTTCCCCGTGACGTCAGAAGCTATGGGATGTTTGTAATAGTGGTGATGGTGGTGGTGGTAGTTGTAGTAGCGATGGTGGTAGTTGTAATAGTGGTGGTAGTGGTGATGGTGGTGGTGGTAGTAGTAGTAGTAGTAGTAATGAAAAGTAGAAAAATGCAGTGACAGTGGCAATACCATTAATGTTGTAATGTGTGTGTGTGTGTGTTAACGTACGTGCGTGTGTGCCAAAGTGCCTGTATCCCTGGTTTCGCAGGTGAGCGGGAGGGGACGCAGAGGGAGGCAAGGCAAGGGGAGGTAGTGTCGGGTCGCGGGTCACGCTCGACTGCCTCACTAGTACACGCTGATGAACCTACCTCGGGGCGTGGGGGAGAGAGAGGGCGGTAGGTAAGAGTAGGGAATATCTCTCCGTCACACACACACACACACACACGCACACACACACACAAATTTCCCTCCTGATCTCGATGCGTGATTTTGAGACTCGCTGTGTGTGTGTGTGTGTGTGTGTGTGTGTGTGTGTGTGTGTGTGTGTGTGTGTGTGTGTGTGTGTGTGTGCGTGCGCGCGTGTCAAGTGGGGCGGGTGGCACTGGTGACCTCCAGCCAGTGCCCGTGGCGTGCCTCTGGGCTGACGTCAACGGTGGGTCATCCCGAGGAGGCCACTCAACTTACTCGCTCCCTCACTCACTCTCGGCGACCCTCGGGGAAAGCCAGCCACACACACACACACACACACACACACACACACACACACACACACACACACACACACACATGCATGCACACACAACAGCTTCACGGATAAAAATACACCCCATGGCTCTAAAATTGTATTTTTTTTCTCATTATAGTTTCTTTTCCTTCCTCTTAGCTGGATTTCTGAGGAAACGCAGCTTTAGACTGTGTGTGTGTGTGTGTGTGTGTGTGTGTGTGTGTGTGTGTGTGTGTGTGTGTGTGTGTGTGTGTGTGTGTGTGTGTGTGTGTGTAGTGTACCTCACTCAACTGTTATAATGCCTCATAATTTCCTTCCTCTTCTTCTTCTTCTTCTTCCTTCTCCTCCTCCACCTCCTCCTTAATGTCATGCAACGGGACAGCTATTTCTTTTAACGTCCCAAGTCTCGTTCTCGCGATTAACTCCACAATTATGGTAAAGGAAATATCATAAAAGTCTCGTCGGATCGCGCAAGGCGGCCCGTGGGAGTGTGGAGGCGCCCGCTCCGCACATAACCGGCAGTGGTGAGTCAGTCTTGATTGAGAAAGTTGCCGAGTACAGGTGCACTAGTGTGTGTGTGTGTGTGTGTGTGTGTGTGTGTGTGTGTGTGTGTGTGTGTGTGTGTGTGTGTGTGTGTGTGTGTGTGTGTGTGTGTGGTGACGTCATCTGGCACTGATCAATACGTGGCACTCACTCACTCACACTTACGTACACTCGCTCGCTCGTCCGTTTCCCCTTGCCTGGAAGATGGCACACACACACACACACACACACACACACACACACACACACACACACACACACACACACACACACACACACACCATTTCACTTGTATAACACAGTCCTTCACTTAAATTCCATGTGTTGTAATCTTTAAACCCCCGCCTCCGCCTCTCCCTTACAAGCCATACACATTCCACACGCGTCCACCCCTTCACCCTCACCCCCGCAGACCCTACATCCCTATTCCCCTACGCCGTCACGCTCGTTGCCCTCAGCATCGAGGTCTCGTGTGGTGGTGGTGGCGGCGGTGTCCAGCGTCACCACCAGCTGTTTCTCCTCGCCGCCTCTTCTCTCTGATCCAGGCGGCGCGGTATTTTTAGCGTGGAGGAAGGGGAAGTGAACGCCACAGAGAGGCTGCGTCATTCCTATCGGAGAGGCTTCCCTCTGCACCATCTCCAGCTGATTAGTGAAGCGTGTCGCCAGTGACGCTCTCAGTACCTGCCTGCCGCCGCCTCGCCTCTGTCGGTAAGGCCACCGTGGCGGGGGAGGCTGAGGCCGTCGCTTGCATCCCGCCTCTTGTGAATGGCAGGCGGATTCCACGGCGAGGAAAGGTTTCGTGGGTCACGGCGTGAATAAAATATCGCAGCATCGAAGAGCCATTGATGGGCGCATGATTCATCCCAGGAACCAGGTCTGAGCGGCATCGATTGTGCGCCAGACGCAGCGGGGCTTCATTCATGCGGGCCGCGGACACTCGTCTCGCCGCTGTAATGTCACCGCCATTCATCGCCGCAACCACTTAGCTTCCCCTGCAGCCTCAATGCCTCCCTCTTCCTGCTCCGCCGCCAAGACACCGTCCAGGAAGCTGCCTGAGCTTCGCACTTCCCTGCTGCCGACCTTGCACCCCGCACTCCGCGGCCCTGCCGCCAGCTGGGACCTCTGCTGTCCTATCTATGAACGGCAAGGCTTCCCAGCTGCCTCACACCTACACATTCCTCCTGTCTCATAATGTAATCCGTTCACACATGAGGGACGCAGAGCTGCTGACTGGCTGGGCCCCACGCAGGGCTGCCCGAGCTGTGCTGGTGGCCGAGTACACACCGACGCGAACAGGACTCCAACAAATGAGCGTGTGGGCAGCAAACCCGCCATAAAACTGCTCTAAGGGAGTAATGAGGCAGATAATGAGTCACACTGAGAGTATCACTTGTCGACGCGCTGCCCAGCCTCGCCTGATGCGCTCCCCTCGGACTGCCACTTGAGAAATCAGTCAGCTGCCGAGCTATTTCGGGCCCGCAGCCACAGAGATACCAGCGAGGTCGTCTTGCCGGGTTCATCGTGCAGCAGAACACAACATCGCTTGGGCTTCAGGGCGTGACGGTCGCTGTTCAGACCGGAGGGACTGAGGAAACAAGACTGAAGGGCTGTGGCTATAGCGTCACGAGCAGCCAGCTGTGAGGGGCTGCTCGTAAAGTGGAGGTGAAGTGAGAGTGATGCATCCTGGCGGCGACCAGCAGCAGCAGCACCACTACTACCACTCCTACGCGACGCCCAAAAGTGACCCACTTCGCCTCCACGCCGCGGCCCTCCCCCATCAAGCGCTATGCCCTCAACACCACTACCACTATTTTTGTACTTTGTAATAAACTTCTACGGGAAACAAAAGGACTGCTGGAGGGAGGAGGACACGATGACACTCTGCTTGAAGATGAAGATGTGTCCTTTCAGCGGCGTGGTGACGAGATGCCTCGCCACTTGACTCTTATCTCACCGCCATGAAGAGTTGGGGTACAGACAGACAGACACTCACTCCCCTGCCTGCTGACGGCTCCACTGCTCGTCTTTCCTACTGATGGCGACATTCTTGCGGCAAGGCGGCCAGACGGACCCCTGGGAGCGACATCAAAGGCCGTGAAGGCAAGCTATCTCAACGGTCGCTGCAACTGACTGGCGGGAGGCACAAGCTAAGCGACGTCATTGTGTGTGTGTGTGTGTGTGTCAAGTGAACAAGTCTCCGCGATAAAACAATCACCCCAGGGTCACTAAAATACTGAATAATGAATGACAGACTCAGGAGCGGCACGACACAGGAGGGTGACCTTCGTGCCGCGGCCTGGCATGACTACACGAAGCCTTACTACTATAATCTGTCTGTGCTTGGCGGGCAACGCCAGTCAGTCAGTCCGCTCCCTCCCCCGCCTCTCCTTCAACTTAGCCTAAAAACTCGTCAATTTCAAGAGGAAGGGCAGAAAAACACAAGCGACATGGAAGCGCCTGCACACACCACAGCAGCTTCCCGCTCCTGACACGCACAAGGGCACGGTAAAGTAATTTTAGTGACGGGGAAAAATAACACTTTTTAAACATGAGCGTCGTATTTTTGACAAGATTCCCTCTGCCTGCCTGTGTGTGTGTGTGTGTGTGTGTGTGTGTGTGTGTGTCGTCACCATCGCAACCCCGCGTCTCAGATCAACCTCAGGAACGCAGTAAGAGCACAGCAAAAGTGTTATGATTACGTTGGCGCCGCGCGGTGAGTCATGCGGCCTCCCTCCTCGCGTGCGGCTGCCACATTCCTCCACCTCCCTAAATTTACCTTCCACTCGCCTCCGCGCACGCCACACCAATGCCATCGCTATTTTTCTCTCCTTCCAGCAGACGACGGAAGGAAGTGGCCACTGGAATAATGCACACACTTCCTGAATCGCTGAGGTGTTAAAGGGAAAAGTGGTGCCCTCCAGGTCGGCAAGGAGGCATGTATGGGAATGCTGTACCGCCACACTGCGCCCGTTACCGCCCACCACCACCACCACCTCCTCCACCTCCCATACTTCCTGGCCCCAAGGCACCCCACCGCCACGGGGCTTCCCTTGGCATTATTCTTTGTGTGAAGGTTGCTATGGGGGAGGTGCAAGAAAGTGGCGTGCGATTGGCAGCAGCAGCAGCAGCTGCTGCAGCAGTCACAGCTGAGCAACACAAGACAGCCGTGACTCACACCACCACCACCACCACCGCCGCCGCCCCAGCAGCAGCCTTCTCTCCCTCCCTGCCTGCCTCGCCTAGCAATCCCGCACCGCCTTCGCCGCTTCCTCCACCTTTTAAATCGCAGATGAACAAGGAAATGGCGGTAACGAACTTTTAAGAGTTCGTAAGGTCGAGGATGGCGAGTGTGGCAGCGAGCGCTCCGCCCTTCCTCCTCGTAGCGGTGTGTGCGTGCGTGCGTGCGTGGTGGGCTTCCTCCGCGACACAACACAAACATCGGTAGACACAGAGGCGTCCGTCGCCCCTAGGAAGGCTAACCCTTCACCCGTCCCCCCTCCCCTGCCTCCAGCTGACAGCCTCACGCTCACCACAAACTTTTCACTCCCCAGTGAGACGCGGCGACCTTGGGGGCAGCGTCACCCTGCGAGGAGAGGAGACGCCCCCGGGTGTGCTGGTGAGTCATCGGGGCGCGGGCTGGTGGAAAGGTAGAGTTATTTTGGTGAGACACTCCGTCACGGAATGTGGCGTGCGTGTCACTCCTGCCGCCGCTCGCTCGATGGCGACTTTTGGGGAGTCTTCCTCTTTGGTCAGCAAACATTTATTTTGGTTGAGCGGTGCGGGTCGATGGGAGCAGCAGCAGCAGCAGCAGCAGCGTGAGGTTGAGGGCGGCCTCGCACCTGCACGCCTTTAACAGGTGCCTGCAGGCGGCTGCCTCGAGCAAGGAACCGTTCTATGATTTGCTGCTGCCTTTCGGCTCCATTGAAAGATGACCAGCGTGCAGGGCCGCCCCGCCCACCGCCGCGCCGCGGCCTACTCCGACACGCGGCCCTGTCTTCAGCACGCAGGGCGCAGCGACCAAAAATATATACAGGATAAGCTGCGGTGACTCACGCGACACGACGGCGATGACACCGATGCATCGGTTGGCGTGCCGCGGGGCGCACACGCTCCATCCAAAGAGCGAAATTACGACCAATTTTGAGGCAGACCAGCGCAAGGGTTGTTCCAGCAGTGTTACTCGCGGGGCCACACGCAGGCTACAGGTGCCGCCGCCGCCCGCCAAACACACTTACGCCATCCCGTGTCCTCTTATCTATCTGGATTCTCGCTGTAGTAGAGGCTGTCACCCCTGCCTGTCTGTCTGATCGTTGGACGGCGCAAATCGAGCGAAGAAAAATTTCGAATAAATTCAAATAATAGCCGGACAGGGAGTATTACAGGGCAGGATGAGGTAGCAACGTGTCATCACCACCACCAACCCCGACCATTGCGGCGGTGCATCGAGCGGCGGACACCCGGCGGGTAATAATGATTGCCTGCCGGAGTGACCTTCAAGGACCTTACTTCCCCTTCCCTCATCAGGAGAAGGGCAGCCTTTGTATCAAGAGGCGGGAGGCTGGAAGGCATCACGAGGGTGGCCGCGGCGCTGCCATCTCGTGACCCAGACACTGAGGCAGACGAGACCAGACCAGAATTGCAGGCGAGGAAAAAGAACCTCCCGCCCGAGGCACAGCTCTAGTGGGGCCGAGGAGGGGCGGGAGGGGCGGACCCACTTCTCAGCTTTCCCTGGCCGCCTTATTCACCGTCGTCATCGGTATAAATGGCGGAAGGGGAGTGAGGGAAGGGTCACGCGTGCCCTGCGTCACGCACCGACGCGCACGTGAAAGAGGAGAGAGAGCGTGCACCAAGGGAAAGGTGTTACATAACAACATCTGGAGGGATCGAGAGCCAGGTAAGGAGAAAGGTGCGCCTCGTTCACCTGCTGCCAGCCCCGAGCGTCTCCTGGACAGCTCGGCCTGGCGTGGCGGAGTGCGGGGCGACGATGAGAGGTTTGGGGAGACAGCGTGGCGTTGGGCGACCTCCACACTCCTCATCACCTCCCCGCGTCACACCCCTGCTCTGTACTTCCTCGTTTGTGCCGACCCTTGGCAAGAAGACGTGCACCTGGAAGTCTGGCACGGAAGGGAGGCGGAAGGGCTCGTGGTAAGTGCGTAGCAATACTTCTGACGCAAGTGTGGCTCCGGTGCGTCGCTAATTGCCTTGTCTGAGGCTACATCAGGACGAAGTAAGGAATTTTGAAGAAGGAAATGAGTGAACGAAACACTAAGACAGGACACGTAAGGCGAGAGCACAGCAGGACGCCAGGCAAGGATCGGGAAGGAGGAGCAGGATGGCAGTGACGGATGGCAGCCAGCGCCCTGCCGCCACACATCGTGACAGTAACCACTCCATCAAGATCTGTCCTTTGAAACACCTTGCTTGCTAACACTCACTCCAACAAAAATAACTGTGACAGCTTGCTAACATACACTTCAGTAATCATAAGGGCGACACTATCTCCACCAGGCTTCCGTCCCCTCTCTCCCCCACTCATCCCGAGGCCACAACGAAAATCCCGTGTAAATAGTGACGGGTGGACGACCACGTGAGGGGAGAGGAGGCGAGGGGGAGAGACGCCTTTGACCAGATCCCCTTTACTGGGCGCCTAAAGAGGGACACTAAGGGGAGGGGGAGATAGGGAGAGGTAGGGAGCGAGAAACCTTGTAAACAAATGAGTCACCTCCATCAAGGGCCGTGGACACACTTATCAATAAATCGATAACTCCTGAAGAAGCTCCTTGAAAAATAGTCCTCCTCCTCCTCCTCCTCCTGAGGGGAGGACCCCCTGCCTGCCCCTCTCAGCGGGAACCGAACCAGCGGCGCGGCAGACTCGTGTGGCAAGATTTAATCATAATTTACTGAGTGATTAGCGTCGTAAACGGCAAGTGTCAAGAGAGAGAGAGAGAGAGAGAGAGAGAGAGAGAGAGAGAGAGAGAGAGAGAGAGAGAGAGAGAGAGAGAGAGAGAGAGAGAGAGAGAGAGAGAGAGAGAGAGAGAGAGAGAGAATGTGCTAAGGTAAGCCTTCCCAGCGCTCATCCCCCCGGCAGCAGCTATCCTTCCCCAAGGGCAACCTGATACGGCTTCCTGATGCGGCACCTCCTTAACGGGCCGCGCCTCGGGTCTGGCCAGCCGGGGCCCACTTCCCAGACCCCGCGAGGGGCTGCGTGCGAAGAAGCAGGCGGAACGGACCTGAATGGGAGGCTGAGGGACAGAGAGAAGGGAAGGTGAAAGGGAGGAGAGCTGGGGACGAGAAAGAGGAGGCGGCAGGACAGGAGAGGGGAGGCAGTGGTGGGAATGAGGAGCAGATCCCCGGGATGGGGAAGGCTGCGGTGGAGACGAGGAAGAGCAGATAGCATGGCGGGGGAGGGGAAGGGGGGGAAATGCTGGGGACGAGGAAGAGGGCGTCGGGCAGCCAGTCGGCAAGGTCACTGGAGGCCTCGCTCAGCTTCCTGCTCTCACTCCGCCCGCCACTTCCTCCATGACGCGCCGCCCGCACTGCCCACCTTTGTACACCTTCCCGCCCCTCAGAGCATGGCCAGCGTGGCGGCGTGCACACAAGCACACTAAGGTGATAGACAAGGTAACACAGATTCATACACCCTAGCTGTCCCCGTCCGGCTCCCAACACCCTGCAAAGGCTGTCCCATACCGTCAAGCGCGGGGACACTGGAGCGAGAGAAGGGTACTGAGGGAGGCGCCTCTCGCCACTGGGAAAGCACACATGTTTTGAGATAATAGGTACGCGCGTGGGAATGAGCGGGGCAGCGTGGCCAAGGAAGGGGCGTCTGAGGCTGGCTGCACTATTGCACAACACAAACACAAACACGTGAACAGAAAGTCACTGGTGTACTCACCCTTGAGCAGCAGCGGCTCCCTGTTGTCCTCCAGGAGGGCAGTAAGAACGAGGTAGACGGGGTGTGTCGGCGGCAGCGCCTCCAGGTCGGAGGTGGAGTCGTCGTACACGATGATCTCCTTGTAGCACCGCTTCTTCAGCAGGTCGCGGCCCGAGGGGGACACCGCCAGGTCCACCACGGAGGCGCGTCTGAGTTGCAGCCGCTTGCGGTTGAATCGGTCGGAGCAGTTGAGGTTTATGGCACTGCGGACGTGCCTGAGGTTGTAGCTGATGAATGGTCGGAGATCCACCAGCAGGAAGTTCCTGGGCTTGGTCTTGGTGAGCTTGCGCGCCACCTCAGCGGGCTGGAGGGCTCGAGCGCGCCGCAGCAGCAGCGACCGCTGGATGGTTGCGCTCTCTCCGCACGGCGACGCTGGCATGCTTACGACTTGCGGCGCCATCAGCTGCGGCAGCGACACTGGACAGCGGACGGCGGCTTCTCCACTCGCCTCCCCTGGCTCGCTCAACGACCGGTTCAGGGCCAGACGAAGCCCCTCCCGACGGCCTTCACTCAGCATCCTGGCTACTCACCACCCTGCAACACACACCTGTGACTCACTACCTGCACCACACACCACCAAACCACACCACCACTCATTGTACACCTACACGCTCACCACTCGTCACTCACCACCCACATCACGCCGTGCAACAGAGGAGGCGTGATTCACCACATGCACACTCACCACACGACCTACACCACTACATGACAACACGACACTCACCACAGCACCACTCATGCATCACATCCCCCCACACAACATTATGCACTGCCGGAAAGAGAGGCTTGTGATTAAAATTTTAATTACTTGATTTAGCGATTAGCTATGTCAATAATGAGTTTATTTACAATGAGTTTTACTTGTTACGCGCTGTCATGTTTCACACACACACGGTGGCAGGAAGTGAGTGGACCTGTACTTCCTGTTGAACTCCTCCTCTTCCTCCTTCCCCTACCCACCACCACCCTCACGCCGCCCTCACCACGTGCTGCAGCAGTCCACGTCCCCACCACGTGCAGCACCCAGCGCGATGCCAGGTCCTCTCCTCCCTGCACACTTTTCCTCTCACCTAACTGGAAAACCTCATACAAACCTGCACTCTTCCCTTCATGACAGCTTAGCCTAGAGATCTATCTTAAGGCGTCTTTGTAAGATTGAGGAGCGAAATACCCAGCTGCTACAACCCACCCCAGTCTTGCCCAGCCTAACCCAGCTATTCCCAGTCCACCCTAGCCCAGTCCAACCACGTCACTGCTATATTCACCCTCAGCAGTGTCCTAATCCCGACACCACTCTGCCGCAGCGTGCTGGCCACCATGGACATGCTCTGATACACTTCTGCGCCGCACCTCCACTACATTAAAAACGTTCTAGTTAAAGATGCACTGGTTCTTAAGGGTGTTTTTATGGTTCTAGTGAAAGATTAACAAGATTTGTACGTTATTAACAGGAAAAACACTCTTGGGAACACGGCTAATCGTTGTGGCATTTTGAAAACAGTCATGGTGAGCGAGCAGATCGTTTCAGAATACAGCACCATGACTCACGCTAAGCCGCTTCCCCGCCACCTGCCCGACGCTCACAGACTTGGCACCCCAAAGCCAAGGTCTCTGTGTTACAAGGGGATTCAACTCCTTATTCACCTCCATGCAGTGGGATTGACGGTGCTAGTGTTGTGTTCTGAGTGTGATGACGTGTGGAGTGTGTGATGTATTTTGTTTCCTGGGAGATGTTAATGGTAGTTGTGGTGTTGGTAGTTGTTGTTAGTGTAGTTGTTGCTGTGGTTGTTGTTGTGTTCATGCTTTCATTATTGTTATTATTATTATTATTATTATTATTATTATTATTATTATTATTACTTATTTACTTTTTATACCTAATTAGCAATATTACAGTATCATATTCTTCTTATTAAGATTAACATTTTCATCACTGCGAACATATAATTTTTTCAGTCATCAATATTAGTTCCAGCATTACTTTTAACGCAACTAATATATTATTATTATTATTATTATTATTATTATTATTATTATTATTATAATTATTATTATTATTATTATTATTATTAAGTAAAACTATTTTTATTTTTACCTTTCATTTATTTATTCTTTTTAATGAATGAATACTATTTTCATTCATATCCCAGTAGCATGGCTCAGCTCACCTCAGCAGCAGTGATCCAAGGCAGCGGGACAGTCCCTGGCAACTCATAACATCACATTCACTTTTGAATTATTGACTGAAAGGCCTCTCGTCACTCCTTATGAAGGCAATAACACTCAACGTGCCTGTGTGTGTGTGTGTGTGTGTGTGTGTGTGTGTGTGTGTGTTTATTTCGTCACCTCATCTCCACTTTTCACAGACTTTTGAGGGAGTTATTACGGTTTACAAGGGTGTTTTCACGAGTCAATTGACACGTACCGTAGTTTAGCAAGGACTCTACACCACTACCACCACTACCACCACCACCACCACCACCAGTATCAATGGGAAAAACACCCTTGGGAACCCTACTTCCTAAATCATGACTCCTAAGACCTTTGGAGAGAAAAAAAAGAAAAAAAAAAAAAGCCTAACTCACTTACGAACACAAGCGTTCTCTGTGTGTGTGTGTGTGTGTGTGTGTGTGTGTTTCAGGCCTGAGCCCTGAGCCACCGGGATCTCTCAGGAGACTCAAACACACTGGCTACGCGACAACAAACACATCCAACACACCCCGAGACACCCGCTTGTCACCATTCCCCAGACGAGCCACTCCCTGCATCTACTGAAGCTCTCGTTTGAAATCCCTCGCTAAAGACCTGTAGCATTATCCAGTGACAACACGACCAACGCCTCTAGTCTTCAGGTGCATTATTTCAGCATATTAGTGAAGATTTCCTATGGTGAAGAGAAGCATCGAGTGTTCTGTTGCCCGCATGACCTCTGGGCGGCGGTTCTGTGCGTTAAACGGTGGAATGTTTTAGTGAAACTGACCCTAACGAGAGAGAGAGAGAGAGAGAGAGAGAGAGAGAGAGAGAGAGAGAGAGAGAGAGAGAGAGAGAGAGAGAGAGAGAGAGAGAGAGATTCTGCACGAAGATAAGAAACAGGAAGGGTTAATAAAAATCACTTAAGAGGTGAAAAACACGAAAGAAAAAGAACGAAAAAAAGGAGAGAGAGAGAGAGAGAGAGAGAGAGAGAGAGAGAGAGAGAGAGAGAGAGAGAGAGAGAGAGAGAGAGAGAGAAATGGTCGCGTCAGGCACGCCGGGTAATGCACGCAACAGCCAAGCTAAGAGTAGGGAACCGCAGTGCGTGACACGAGACGTGGCACCACCGCGTGACATCACCTCCACTCCTCTGTGTCTAGTCATTCGCCGCCACCACCACTACCGCCACATTCCCAGCACATCACACCACAACATCTGCAACACATCACTACAAATACACATGAAATATTTGTCTCGCATCACCACACTCGCACGCCACAGTATCAGCACACACACGTTTAAATCTCTGCATTCTCCACATCACATCAGCAGAGCATTATCTTGTCACATACTATGCTACCACTGTCATACGCCACATCTCTACTGCACTAGCACTCATCATAAGCTACCGCACATTGCATATCTTCTAAGTAACCACACACCACTTCTCTAACATACTGACACACACCATTCAACACATTGCACTCCTTCATAACTACACACCACTACATACTACAATAAAAACACGGATCTTTACCGCACACCACCACTATCACACACCAAACTGCAGAACACACATCGTAGTACACACCACATATCACATGCAACACAACACTGATACCATAACACCACACATTGCATCTCATACATCGCTCACTCATCAAACACACATACACACACACACGGCATCACTTCATCACCACAAACAAGACATCACCACTACAAGCAGTCAGAGTCATTCATTCATGACATTCATCACACTCACACAATGCACGTTTAAAAGTAAGCGTTAATTGGCCTCAGGTGAAGTACTCTCACCGCCTGGCCAGGTAAGTACTCACAGTGGTAATTAGTCCCTCACACCTGTAATGCCTTGCCATACACTACTGACTCACTCATTAGCTCTCCTGCCTTGCCTCACTCTCCGCGCGGCACGGTGATAAAATACCGCCCGATGAGTAATGTGTTTTCAAGAGTGGTGGGAAAACTGAGCAACATGAACTAACAACACTGACAGAAACACTTACTAGGGCACATGGTCAGTTCCTGGGTGTAGTGTGGGTACTCCTGCTTGACTAGATAATCCACAGACACTTTTCCAAACACTCGCGTTTAAATGCTTCAATAGGTTTCAATTGCACTCGAGGGATTGCACTGAGCTGTCCCACGTCCTCTCACCACGCAAGTTGTGTATGCACTGGACTGCCTTGCCTCCCGTTCGCTGGGCTCGAGCCAGGCTGTGCTGACGGACTCTCCTCCGCCTCCTCTCTGCGTGCCGTTGGCAACCCCGCGCTGCCTGCTGCACGATGGCTACAGACCGATAAATCCTGATACTATTGTGAAACGCCACCAAGCACCAGGCAAGTTTCACAGCTCAAGTGAGGCTTCGTATAAGAATTATCTCTATATAGCCAAAGCCTCCGTGTCCTGGGTGACGTAGTACAGCTCGCTTCGCCTCAGGAACGAATGGAGGGACGGGGAGGAGGTGAGAGGAGGGGCGGGAGAAGAGGAGTCAGCGTCATGGTAGTGTTGTGATGTCATAGTTATTACACTCATGACTCAGGTTGTGGCAATTAGGTTTCCGCTCTGAAGTGCGACTCCATAGAGAACAGTGATTGTGTATATTTACCGTGAGTTTTTGGCACAAGGTCCGCCGGAGTAGCGCGGGACAGAAATACCGTCTGATTCATTCACAGGAAGGCAGCGTTGCCAGTCAGGTTTCTACGCTGTAATGGAGCCTAATGGTTTTCATGAGTGGGACACGTAAAAACACTCACACATCAGCTGTAATCACGCGGCGAGGGCGTCCCTGTGCCCTGGCTCTCGTGGGCGCCGCGCCGAGGCTCCCAGACCAGACGGACTTGCATTAACTGGTTGGTTCCAGAAGGCGATGTCTCATGCCCAGGGAATGACCGAGCAGGTCCCGCTGGGCACTTCCCGGGGTGGAGGCGGGGCGAGGCGGGGAGGGAGGAGCAGCTGGCAGGGGAGGGTGCCGGCAGGATCACTTCCTACGTATAAGGAATGCCTCTTGATTACCAAACCGATTTTGTGGAAGTAAAGCGAAGATTAGGAAACAATAATAGAAACTAGACTGAGTCAACGTTGTTTACGTCACACGCGGTGAGATGTTTGCATACTCTTGGGAAGCGAGGATAAAACTTTGATAGTGAAAGGAGGAAACCTATGGGAATGACTGATGGAATGATTGATTCGTCGACACTGCAACAACGGGACCATATGGCGTCGCACGTCAAGGGTCTCTATTCTCAAACGCTTCAGTGCCTGGTCTTGACCACTCTTAACTGGCTTAGTGGAAGTTATTGGAATCTTCAATGGTGCTTTCATGATTCTAGTGATAGGTAACAAGGATTCTGCACTTTTTAGAGACCCTAATAGAAGTGACTGGAGTCTTCAAGGGTGTTTTGTAGGATTCTAATGATAGTTCACTAAGGATTCTGCATCACCAATAAAGGAAAAGGAAAGCACCCGCAAAAAAAAAAAAAAAAAAAAAAAAAAAAAAAAAAAAAACTTATTTCCGTGGTTTTAAAATGATAGACTCGATATGAAATTTGTCATACCTTTTAACCATGAATATACCATGGAAAAAAAAAAAAAAAAAAAAAAAAAAAAAAAAATATATATATATATATATATATATATATATATATATATATATATATATATATATATATATATATATATATATATATATATATATATATATATATATATATATATATATATATATATATATATATATATATATATATTCAAATAGCCATCATTTCAAATGGTACGAGTTTTGCCTAAAGTCGGTTCATGGCATGGTTGCAGAGATATAGCAATTTCAAATCTTTCTGTTTTAAACACCCGGTAATCATGAAAAAACACAGTGGTTTAAGAATATGACAAAAAAATAAAAGTTTAGCGTACACTACCAGTACGGGCCCCAGAAAAATTAGTTTTGAAGACACCAACCAACTAGAGGCTAAAAATAGAATAACATGTATATAGATGAAGCAACGGAAGATGGTCCCACGCTGCTCCCGGAGAAGGTAAAGGATGGAGAGCCCTTGGGAGAACCTGTCCCTCACCTTGACTCCCTGACGGCCAGGTGAGAGAGAGAGAGAGAGAGAGAGAGAGAGAGAGAGAGAGAGAGAGAGAGAGAGAGAGAGAGAGAGAGAGAGAGAGAGAGAGAGAGAGAGAGAGAGAGAGAGAGAGAGAATCATATAGGAAGATCAGATTTTTGGGATTAGGATAAGTTAGGTGTGTGTGTGTGTGTGTGTGTGTGTGTGTGTGTGTGTGTGTGTGTGTGTGTGTGTGTGTGTGTGTGTGTGTGTGTGTGTGTGTGTGCAGTATCTAGCTGGGAGCCTTCGGGAGTGCGTGAGTGAGTGTGTGTGGGCAGTGAAGACACGCTTGAGGCTCCTCTCTGTAAGACTCTCTCAGTCTTAATCAACACACACACACACACACACACACACACACACACACACACACACACACACACACACACACACACACACACACACACAGGGAGGGCAAAAACTGGATTCTGATGTGATGCTCACGAGGGCGTTTGAGAGAGAGAGAGAGAGAGAGAGAGAGAGAGAGAGAGAGAGAGAGAGAGAGAGAGAGAGAGAGAGAGAGAGAGAGAATTAGCCAGCTAAGTTAATTTTTGGGTCAGTTAAAGGATAAGTTATAGTTAAGCAAGGCTAACTAATCTAACCTAACCTAACGTAATCTTACCTAGCCTAATGTAACCTATGTAATTCAACTTGACAACCTATCATAACCTATTATAACCTAATCAAACCTGACAAAGCATAAGTTAACATTACCCACCCCACAAAAAAATAATGTATAAGATAAAATAAATTGAAATAAAATCAAACAAAATGAATGAATAAATAAAAAAAGATAAATAAATAAACGACTAGAGCGGCTAATCCTTTTGTGACTCAGAAAAGAAGAAAGAAAAAAGAGCAAAGATAAAAAGAGTGAGAAAAAAAAGAAACACACACACACACACACACACACACACACACACACACACACACACACACACACACACACACACACACACCCACTGTCTTTGCTTGCTAACATTATCTTATTTTTTTTTTCCTTCGCTGATAACGAAGGGAAAATAAAACAATGAGGCAGGTGTGACAGTGACGACGCAAGGTGACGCGGCTCGTGTTCCTGACTCACCTGCGTTATCTTGACGAGGAAGGCCAGACACTGAGTCAAGCGGCGAAAGGTGTTATGGGAAGTGAGTAAGTGAGTGTGTGTGTGTGTGTGTGTGTGTGTGTGTGTGTGTGTGTGTGTGTGTGTGTGTGTGTGTGTGTGTGTGTGTGTGTGTGTGTGTGTGTGTGTCAGTGCTTGTGGGGAGATCAGTGGTACAATCTCTCTCTCTCTCTCTCTCTCTCTCTCTCTCTCTCTCTCTCTCTCTCTCTCTCTCTCTCTCTCTCTGACAAAATCCTTCAAAATAATAGAAATACGAAATAAGCAATAGAAAGTCACGTTTCTTTCTTTTCTATTTCTTCCTTTCTTTTTCCCTCTTTTTTCATTCTTTTTTCTTCCTCTCTTCATTCTCTTATTTCTTCTTTCTTTCACTCACTATTTGTATCTTTCTTTCCTTGTACATTTTTTTCTTTTATGGTGTGTGTGTGTGTGTGTGTGTGTGTGTGTGTGTGTGTGTGTGTGTGTGTGTTTGTGTGTGTGTCACCTTCACCTTGAGGAATAGTATTCAAAGAAGACTCCCTCAGTGCACCTCATGCCAAACACTAATTACTCTTCTTCTTTTTCTTCTTTCTTCTTTCCTTCAAGATACAAGCAGGATGGGAGAGAGAGGAATGCTAATCACACACACACACACACACACACACACACACACACACACACGGTCATCGCACGTCTGCGCAAAATAGAAAAAAAAGTAACGAAATAAATGAAAATGAATGAAATGAATGAAATAGATAACCAGATCAATAAATAAACGAAAGATTAAATGTATAAATGAGTAACTAATTAATTGACTAACTAGGTAACGAACTAATTAAACGTCATATTAATAATCGCTTAACTAAACAAATATTTGCAACTTCTAGGGAATAATGCTTTTGGTTCATAAAGTCCTTGGCAGTGATGCGCAGGATTAATGAGGCGGGAAGGGAGACGAGGCGAGGCGGGAAACAGCGAGAAGAGGGGAGAGGAGGTGAGGAGAGGCGGGGAGGGGAGAGGAGAGGAGAGGAGACCGAGAAGTGTGAAGATAAAACGAACCGCAGATTCGAATATCATCTGAAGTAGAGACGGTTGGCTGACCATTCATACACACACACACACACACACACACAGGATGAATGAAAGCAAACTATGTTACAGTTATAAGAAATGGTTACATAGTTACACATGAGCACGTACACACACAAACACACACACACACACACACACACACACACACACACACACACACACACACACACACACACACACACATGACGTATTATCTTAAATTAGCGTGTGATCATTGGAGTTACGCCATATTTAATTAAGTGAATTATTTTGTTATAATTAATCACACTAATAGTACAGTGGAATAAAAAGTGGTTATTATTATTATTATTATTATTATTATTATTATTATTATTATTATTATTATCATCATTATTATTATTGTTATCATTATTATTATTATTATTATTATTATTATTATTATTATTATTATTATTGCTGCTGTTGTTGTTGTTGTTGTTGTTGTTGTTATTGTTGTCGTTGTTGTTGTTATTATTATAATCATTATTCCTATTATTATTATCATTACTACTTCTACAACAACAACAACAACAACAACAACAACAACAACTACTACTACTACTAATACTAATACTGCTACTGCTTTTACCACTACTACTACTACTACTACTACTACTACTACTACTACTACTACTACTACTACTACCACCACCACCACCACCACCACCACCACCACTAAAAAACTCCTTGGGGAACATGACCTCATAATACTGCTGAAGAAAGGAAGTCTCGCCTTTTCCTCCTTCAAGAACATCTCCCTCTCCCTCTCCCTGTCTCTTTCCCTCTCCCTGTCTCTCTCCCTCTCCCTCTCCCACGCCCTCCTAGCAGCAGCGGCCACCAGTGAGTGAAATGAATGGCACAAGGTAACTATGAATGATTGTTCAC
>NC_087153.1:40850521-40860521 GCF_035594125.1 Scylla paramamosain | reverse complement strand
TTAGTATACTTTGCATTCATATTGGTGCTCTGGTAACTTATAAAATGTGTGCCTTAAAGGAAATGAAGAAAAAAAAAGAAAAAAAAAAGCTGTATGAGACACGTTTTCCTACTTTTGTTCATCTTATGCAAAGCTGAAACCACGACTTCTACACCAACATCACGAGACTCACTAACCGCCACGACCCTCACCACGACCACGACCACCACCGCCACCACAAGGGAAGGCAGGCAAGGGCAAGGCAAGGCTGCACAGTCATGAAGAAGACCAGATGGGGTTCTTCTGAAGTCATGAAGAGATGCATCATGGATGTATCATTGCCTTGGTGGTCGCCAGATGTGTCTGCGTGTGTGTGTGTGTGTGTGCGTGTATAAGTTACTCCGGATGCACACACACATACATATGCACACCATTTCTAAACACACACACACACACACACACACACACACACACACACACACACACACACACACACACACATGACTGCCTCACCATCCCGGAAACTGTGACTTATACACCAGGACCGGAACCAGAATCCAAGTTGATGCTTCACTGGTACACGAGACACACAGACACACAGACACACTAGGAGCTTCCCACACTCACCTCACGCTGGGCACTAGACGCTAGGTGAGAGTGAACATCCCGATATATAAGTGTGACGTCAATTCTAGGGAGGGAAGAGGAGAGGAGCACTGAAAATAAAGGTGAGAGAGATATAAAGAGAGTGAGAGACATGCCGCCACCTCTCTCTCTCTCTCTCTCTCTCTCTCTCTCTCTCTAACCAGTCACCACTCACGCGGGCCAAGTGGTGAGCGTGGAGGAGCGTGTGATGAAGAGACTTAACTGCAGAGTTTGTGTTTAGTTAAAGGAAGGATTGTGTTGCAAGGGGATATGAGAGGATGGGGATAATGGGGAAGCAATGGTGGGTTGCAAGGAATGGGGATGAGGGAAGGAAGGGAAGGAGTGGGTTGACTGAATGAAGGAGGGAACGTGAAATAATGAAGGAGGTAAGGAAAAATGAGGTGAGGTAAGCTAAGGTACTTTGGGAAAAAAAAAGTGTGATAAGGAGGGAGGAAAGGTGAGAACAGGTGAGGTAAGATGAGGTAAGATGAGTTAATTAAGGAGGGAGGAAAGGTGAGGTAAGGTGCTGAGTCATGAGTTAAGGAGGCGCTGAGAGGAGAGAAGAGCGAAGGGGTAAAAAAAAAATAATAGCGTTGCAGGAAGAGAAGACAAGTGAAGAAGAGAGGATTGGCAACATAGAAAAAAAATAAATAAATAAATAAACGTCTATACTGTATTTGTATCAGGTTTAGTACAAGTATCTATTCTTGTTATTAGCTTTACTCATCATCATCATCATCATCATCATCATCATTGTTTATTACTACGTAGCCCGCGGAGGCGCAGATACCTGGCAGGGAGGAACAGAGAGGCGGGTAGGGACAGGAGGGCGGCAGGGAGAGAGGGAGGGTGCAAGGGAGTCTAGAAAGTTGAGCTGGCACTTGGCAGGGGCACCACACACACACACACACACACACACACACACACACACACACACGTACTTTGTCTCTCCTCTTCCCGTGTATCCCCTCGTCCTTTTTCTCCTCATTTGGTGAAGTCACGCCTCGTCACTGTGACTCTAAGTACCATATTCTGATTTCTGAGACACTTAAGCACTGCACCTCCACTCCACGGGTTCGTAGGGGTGTTTTTATGGCTGAAGTGGCAGATTAACAAGGTTCCTATTCTGTCAACCGGGAGAGCACTTCTGAAAACCCAGTTAGTCATCTTTTGTGGCCTTTGAAAATAGACGTGGTGAGAGAGCAAGCCGTTTTTCAAAATACAGGCCTTAGCTTTTCTGATATTGCTAACGGCATGCCTCTCTCCTCTACCTTCCGCCTTGCTGTTTAAAATTTACTCTTTCCTACTGCTGTCTACCTCGATAATGTAAGAATGAACCAGTAGCTTCACTGGTAAACTCTGCGCTGTCCACCTCAATAATACGAGTGTTAACCAGTACCTTCACTCCTTCATCCCTTTCACTGGTAAACTCTGCGCTGTCCACCTTAATAATACGAGTGTTAACCAGTACCTTCACTCCTTCATCCCTTTCACTGGTAAACTCTGCGCTGTCCACCTTAATAATACGAGTGTTAACCAGTACCTTCACTCCTTCATCCCTTTCACTGGTAAACTCTGTCCTGTCCACCTCACTAATACGAGTGTTAACCAGTTGCTGTCCACCTCGATAATGCAAGAATTAGCCTGTACCTTTAATCTAAACTCTGCCCTGTCCACCTCATTAATGCGAGAGTTAACCAGTACCTTCACTCCTTCACTTTCACTTGTAAACTCTGCCCTGTCCACTCTATTAATAAGAGAGTTAACCACTTCACTCCTTCATCCCCTTCACGGGTAAACTCAGGAACTTCCTACCTGTTTTTGTTTTCCTCCTTCCTACGACTTGAACGGTTTGAAAAGTATCAGATAATCTTTGGAAATAAACTTGCCAGAGTTTTATAATTGTTTCACCTGTTTTTACTTTTAAGGTGATAAATATTTTATTATTATTATTATTATTATTTCTCACGAGTATACAAGAGAAGACTTGTGAACAAAAAGAGGCAGACGATGTGTCGCCGTTAGGAGGAAAAACACCCAAACATCTCGGTCTTTCCGCTACTTCTCTCCCCCTCCCCTTCTTTTTTTTTTTCTTTTTTTTTTTGAGTCGCAACGTCAAAATGCAATATGGACAAATTACATGGATACTTAGCATAATTTGTATCTAGAAATGTGTGGTCACTAAATTATCTATCTATTTATCCATTTATCTATCTATTTTGGCCACAACCCCTCTCCCCTCCTCTCTCCCCTCCCCTCTCCCTCACGTGTTTTCTGTAGCTTTGTTCCTATTTCCTCAGGTACCGACACACTCATCGTCACACGATTCTCTCCCCTCTCTCTCTCCCTCTTCCCTCTCACTGTGACTCTCCCTCTCTCCTTTGTGTTGCGTCCAGTGTTTCCTCCTGACCCATCCTGGTACCTAGTATTACCCATGACTCACTAAATGCTACTCATTCTTCTTCCTCCTCCTCTGACTCTCACTCTGTTCTTCCATCACTATCTCCTCCTCCTCCCTCCTCCTCCTCGTATCTCAGTCATTTTTTCCCCTCTTCTTTCCTATGTCTTTATCTCCCCTCCTTCATCCCTGCCAAGAGAGAGAGAGGAAGATAGAGAGAGAGAGGAGGAGAAAAGATAGGCAAACAGACAGACAGACAGAAAAACAAACAGCTACACACAGTACAGCAATGAATAAATAAATAAAAATAAATAAATAAATAAACAGATAAGTAAATGCGTAGATAAAGAAAAAAATATAAAATAAAGAAAACGAAAAATATTCTCTCTTGCTTTTCTTCCTGTCAATAAATATACATACAAGTCACAACAACCCCACACACACACACACACACACGTCACAGAACCCAGGACAAGTGGAACGATGAGGGCCAGTATTCTGAAACATCACTGCGCCGCACCTCCACTGCATTCAAAGGGCTTTAGTTGAAGTTACACGGTTTTTAAGGCTTTTTTTTTTTTTTTAAGATTCTAGAGGCAGATTACCAAGATTTCTTCATTGTTAACAAGAGAAATACCCTTGAGAGCCCGGCTAATCATCCCTGTGCCCATTGAAGATAATTGTCTTGAAGTTACGCGGATTTTTAAGGGTGTTTTTAAGCTCTAGTGGCAGATTAGCAAGATTTCTACACTGTCAGCAGGAGAGACACACTTGATAAATAGTCACTTTGAAATTACCCGGGTTTTTAAGAGTTTTTTTTTTTTATTTATTTATTTTTTTCTATGGTTCTGGTGACAGATTAACAACATTTCTACATTAATAACTGGAGAAACACTATAGAGAACCGGGCTAATTATCTCTGTGGCCTTTGAAAACAGTCGTGGTGACAGATTAACAAGATTTCTACATTGTGAACAGGAGAAACAGTCTTGAGAATCCGGCCAATTATCTCTGTGGCCTTTGAAAGTAGTCCCGGTGATCAAGAGAGTACAACGTTTCAGAGTAATGGTCGTAGCAGCACAGTTGGCAGCCACAGGAAGCCCTGACGATACCAGACACCTGCTATGTTTTTTTATCTTGAGCCAGTAGCGGTCTGCGATACACACACACACACACACACACACACACACACACACACACACACACACACACACACACACACACACACACACACCCGGCCGTCCGTCAGTCATTAGTGAGGGAAAGTTCATCAGTATTTATTGTTATTATTAACGCTTCCATTGCTCATAATTTATATTTCCACTGTCAGGGAGTGTTTGCAGGTTACCCTTGATGTTTTTGGACATTTTTGTTTGTTTGTTTGTTTATTTGTTTATTTTATCTTTTCATCAGAGTCTCTTAAATAGTTTTGTTGCCTTGAAAATAAAGTAACCTCGTTTTTTTTCTTCTTTTCTTTCTGTGTCCATGTAACTTTTTTTTTTCTACATTGCTCTTAAGTTTCTTGTAATTATCTATCTATCTATCTATCTATCTATCTATCTATCTATCTATCTATATATATATATATATATATATATATATATATATATATATATATATATATATATATATATATATATATATTTATGCATTTACCTTTGTACTACAGTCTTAAATAGTTTTGTAGCTTAGAAAATAAGTAATCTCGTATTGTCTCTATCTTTTTTCAGTGCGTCCATTCAACAAACAGATTCAGATTGCTTATTGACCGCAGCTTGCAAAATACACATTTGAATAACATTACAAGTAACATTATGAGAAAAAAAAAAAAAAAGTAAAAACCGTACACCAGACCCCAATGGTGCCCCTCTCCTCTCTCCTCGTACAGGCACCAAGCAGTCTTCCCATAACCACCAGCACGCAACAGGTGGCGCAGGAGTGGGGACATCTAGGTTCAGAGCGTTTGGACACAAGACACCTCGCATAACGTTAGGTATTCTTTTTGGACAATTCTCTTTTGGGTCCGGCATCTTTAATGGGCCTTCTTCCCACCCCGCCCCCTCACCACACACACACACACACACACACACACACACACCCTTTTCCTATCTTTTTGTTGCCCTTGGCCGGAAACCCTCTTACACACACACAGACATACACAAAAAGGGGGAGAACACTGATGCAAACTGGACACAAACTCCCCAATTGATAACCACAATAAAAGCGAGAGTACTGGTAGTGAAGGAGTTAATGTACCAGGGGTGAGTCCCAAAACCACCATTCCCCGTAACAACCCTTTGAGGAAGTCATGGAATAAAGGAGTCATAGGGGGACACAACAACTCCAAATCCCCAGAACTCCCCACAAAGGCTTCCCTGCTCCCCTATCCCCTCTTCTTCCCCGCCACATCACCACCTAGTCACTGTTTCCGAAAGGCCGCTCCCTCCCCCGCTCGTCTACTCACGCCAGCTCCTGCTCGCCGCCGCCCAGTCACCGCTCGCCCTCAAAAGTTCCCGGCACACTCCAGGAATTCAATTAACTCCCCACCGTCCAGTCCTGACGCCTCCCCGCGGAAGGGAAGGAAGGAAGGAAGGAAGGAAGGAAGACATGAAGGAAGTCTCCTCTCCGCTGTTTTATTTAAATAATTATTTTTTTTTATGTACAATATACAAATTACATGATGCGTCTACTGAAACGCAATGAGTTTTTTTATTTATTAATTCTCAATAAATGCATTTTTTCCGACATGATAACTTTTCTCTAATATGTTCTGTTCATTAAAATTTAAGGTCAATTGACTTTTTTTATATTGCGATACGTCAAAATGTTGTTTGCATTATTTTCATATATACTTGTGTAATATATTTTTTGTATTTTAGAGTTTTTGGTCTAAAAATGGCCTATCTATCTATCTATCTATCTACTTCCTTTGGCCGAGACCTGTAAGGCAAGTGTGGACCTAGTCTGTGTGTGTGTGTGTGTGTGTGTGTGTGTGTGTGTGTGTGTGTGTGTGTGTGTGTGTGTGTGTGTGTGTGTGTGTGTGTGTGTGTGTGTGTGTGTGTGTGTGTGTGTGTGTGTGTGTGTGTGTGTGTGTACTAGCATGTGTACGTTTGCTCCCGTCACCGAATGCACGGCGCCCTCACTCAGACGTGTGAGGGTCGCTGTGGTTCGCGACGGAAGCCCCCAGAGAGGCGACCTGCTCCCATTAGTGTTATCTGAGTTTTCTGCACAGTTCGTGAGTCACCTGCGTGGGGGCCACGGCCCGGCAAGGTGTCTCTCCAGCACTCAGGTAGCGGGGCGCGGGGGTGCGGGAGCGGCGGTGCAGGTGTTAGCAAGGCGAGACAGGTTGTTGGCCCGAGGCGAGGCTTTGAGGCGGTAGTGGCGAAACATGGTTTAGTGCACGGAGACATGAAGTATAAGAGTATCTGTAATTATGTCAGTGGTAATGGTGGTGGTAATAATAGTAATAGTTGTAACAATAATAGTAATAATAACAATAATATAAAAAAAAAAATAATAAGAGATGACTCACCCTAGAAAATAAATTAACTATCAGCATAACGCGTAATAAAGTACAAATATAAATTTGAGTTATTAACATTTAAGAGCTATTATACGAATTAAAATACACATTAGTAACAGCCTGAGAGAGGATTTGAGTGTGAAGCAGCAACAGCAGCAGCAGCAGCAGCAGCAACAGCAGACACACAAGAGACGAAGAGTGTGCCTACAGCTGCTGTGGTCCATTACATCACGCCGCCCCTCACCACACGTGCCCCTCTGGACTTGCAGTGCTCAGCCTCCCTCTCGGTCTATCACCACGCGCCTCCTGAAGGTTCCTCCGTCACTTCAGCGATGAGTATTACTTTTTCTTGGATCCACTCGCCCTCCAGTGCCCAAGCAGTGTCCTAGCAGTGCCTCAGTAGTGCCCGGCCACGCCCCACTCCCTCATAGAAGAGCGTGACGCAGACGACAGAAGCATCTCACTTTCCTGGCCAGAGGCGCTCAGCCTCGCGGTGTCGGGCACTCGATACCCAGATGTCCAGGCGGCGGCAGCGGTGTGTTGTGCGGCGGTGTGACGTCATGCGGTGCGCCGCAACAAAGCCGCGGCTCACCGACACCTCGGCTGAGTGTATACCTGCACCTCCCCGGCACAGTCACGCCCCACGCGCTGCGTCTCGCCACGAGCAGGCCGCCATGCGAGGCCCCGCGACACTCGTCCTCGCCTCGGGCCTCAGAGGTCGCGTCCTCGCGGGAGTTTTCAAGACTGACTTGCCTCGTCCAAGATTCTGATCCCTAGACAAGGAAACAATGTGGACAAGGCAAAGAGTTATCAGGTCGGCGGCGGCCAGCGCGGCGCTGGCCATCAGCAGGTGAGTCACGAGGTCACCGCTGAATCACAGTCCGCAAGGCAAGTGACAACACATGTGGCTCTGCACCATGCAACCTTTGAAGAAATTATCGCTGAGTCTCTGGCGGCGTCTGGCGCTTATCGCTGATATCAGCACGCTGACGAACGACTATCCCTTTCCTGTGTCCCGTCCCAGCAGCTCGGGGCCTCAGATCACCCAGGCCTTTCCTCCCGCCCAGCCCTGGCTGCCCGCCCCGCCTCGCCGCGCCGGTAAGTGAGGCACGTGAGGCAAACGAGGTGTGCTGAACTTCTTTGGGTCAAAGTCTAACTTTGGGCACTCTGAAGGTTGGGCAAAGGGCGTGACGTGAACGTTCCCCGGTGACCGCCGCGAGGCACGTGGCTGATGTTGTCTTTGGGCGGCGGTTAGACACATTGATGAGTCAGCCGCAGGGCCGCGCTGGCCCCGATGACCGAGAAGCTTCATATCCGCTGTTGCTCCGCCGCGCATCACTACAGGCGACCTTGATTCGCTTACTGGGTCGTTAGTCAACTGGCCGGCGCGGGCAGTGCGGACAAGCGGCGGGGCAAACCCGAAAATAACCAGGCCGCAGGAAGGGATGGAGAGAGCGAGGCTGAAGCGACAGCGATATAGTGTTTCATCAACACAGTCTGAAGCAGCGAGAAAAAATGTTATAACAGAAAGGAACAGGAGGCCGTCGCCAGTCACAACTGACCAGGAGGAAGCAAGCGCCTCTCGCTCCTTGACCAAGCAGCGGCAGGGGACGCGAGCTGCTACTGCTGCACGGCGCTGACCCGCGGCGACGCTACAGAGGGGGAAAGGGGCAAGGTTTTTTTGCCCACTCGAGATCCTCTCCCTCCCTTCATTCTCCCTCCACCTGCACTACATAATGCATGGCAGGGAGAGGCCCGCCCCTCGCGTCCCTTCCCAGGCATTGTCCTGTGTAGCCCTGGGTGCTCACTGCAGCACACCACGTGACACACTCTCTCTCTCTCTCTCTCTCTCTCTCTCTCTCTCTCTCTCTCCTCATTGTCTGTTCGTTCATTAATCTATTTCTAGAGAGAGAGAGAGAGAGAGAGAGAGAGAGAGAGAGAGAGAGAGAGAGAGAGAGAGAGAGAGAGAGAGAGAGAGAGAGAGAGAGAGAGAGAGAGAGAGAGAGAGAGAGAGAGAGAGAGAGAGAGAGAGAGAGAGAGAGAGAGAGAGAGAGAGAGAGAGAGAGAGAGACATTCACATACTAAGAGAGAAAGGCGGAGGCCATGGAGGGAAGGAAGGCAGGTAAACACAGGGAAGAGGGGATGGAGAGAAGGGGAGGGAAAGTGAAGAGAAGAGGAGGGAAGGGAGGGAAAAATGGAGGGAAGGGAAGGTTGTCCATGGAAGCGGAAAAAAAAGGGAGAGAGAAAGGAGGAGGAGGAGGAGGAGGAGGAGGAGGAGGAGGAGGAGGAGGAGGAGGAGGAGGAGGGGGACGAAAAAAGAGGAGAAACATTAAGTAACCCAAAGGAAGAACAAGGAGCAGCTGATCTATTGACCCCTACAATGATGTTTCTAAGCTGCACTATCAAATTCAAAGTAAGAGATGCAGGATAGTAAAGGCGAAGGCTCCTCTCCACCCACTACAGTAGTAGTAGTAGTAGTAGTAGTAGTAGCAGTAGTAGTAGAAGTAGTAGTAGTGGTGGTAGTAGCAGTAGTAGTAGTAATAGTAGTAGTAGTAGTAGTAGTAGTAGTAGTAGTAGTAGTAGTAGTAGTAGTAGCAGTAGTAGTAGTAGTAGTAGTAGTAGTAGTAGTAGTAGTAGCAGTAGTAGTAGTAGTAGTAGTATAGAAATTTTCATATGAATAAGACGAAAACTGTCACTACCTCTAGAGAGAGAGAGAGAGAGAGAGTGAGAGAGAGAGAGAGAGAGAGAGAGAGAGAGAGAGGAGAGAGAGAGAGAGAGAGAGAGAGAGAGAGAGGGAGAGAGAGTTCATAATATTAATCTTACATACTAATTATAGTTTAAATACTAGAGTGACCTAACCTTGAATGCTTTTACTATTGAGTAGCAAATGAATGGAACAGACTCAGTGACCAGGTTGTGGGTGCAGAGTCATTAGGAAGCTTAACACACATTAGATAAATACACAGATGGGGTGCGATAGGTGGAAATGAATTGGCATGTTTTGTACAGGGAGTGCCACGTGTAGGGCTGGTGGCTTCCTGCAACCTCCCCTTGTGTTATGTTCTTATCTACGGTACTGAAAGGTTGAGAATTCCATATATTAATGATCTAGAATGTTTTACCGGATATCTTAACACTGCCACGTCTTCTTGTGATATTTGATCGAAGGATGGGAAAAAATTATCTTCAGTGTTAATGTGATGTAATGCTGTGAATATTTGTGTTTCTATTACATAACCTCTTGTTGCTTGTCATTAGTGGTGTTAGAGGAGGGAAATTTGGTTCTTGGAATCTTTCTTCATAAGATTAATTTTTTCAGTGTTGGGAATATTATATTTGTTGGTTGTTGTTGCTGTTGTTGTTGTTGTTGTTGTTGTTGTTGTTGTTGTTGTTCCTATTCTTGTTCTTGTTCTTTTTTCCTTCTTAATTTCTTCTTTTTCTTCTTCTTCTTCTTC
>NC_087153.1:40838021-40845521 GCF_035594125.1 Scylla paramamosain | reverse complement strand
GGTAACACCCGGAGTCTGAGAGGTCGAATCGCCTGAATAAGACAGAAAGGACAGCATGTAGCAGCCCCCCCCCCCCCACACACACAGTTCTCGCCTCTCCTCGTGACGCTAAACACTGCCCAAACTCAAGGTCAGGTCCACATCACCTCTCCTCGACACCACGACTCACCAGGAACACAAGAACACGACACCGCAGAAGATGCAAGACACGAACCAGTAACCAGTAAAACCCCGGTGGGACTCCCTGCCTGCTTCTGTATTTCCTCCTCCCTCTCAGAATGCAGGTTTCAAGACACTTATTCTTCAGTTTTGGAGGATACTTTGTGACCTCTCCTTAGGGAATGGCATCTCAGTGGGGCTTTTCTCGCACTTTTTTGTTGCCCCTAACCAGTGCCCCTCTTATACAAAAAAAAAAAAAAAAAAAAGTAACCTATTGGCCTGTTTTTCTTAAGGGACTGGCATCTCAGGGGGCCTTTTATTAAATGACATAAAATCCCCAGTGTTAGTAGTCAGGATATGATAAGAAATAACGGATCCAAGCATGACAAAAATTTAAAAAGACATCGGAAAAAAAAAAAGTTATCAAATAGAGTGGTAGATGAATGGAACAGACTAATAGACTCAGAAATCAGGCTGTTAGTGCCGAGTCAATAGAATGCTTTAAAAGAAGACTCGACAAACTTATGGATGAGAATGATGAGTGGTAACAAAAACCTGTGTTTTATACAGGGACTGCCACGTGTAATGCAAGAGTTAACCAGTATTCTCAATCATTCATCCCTTTCTCTGGTAAACTCTGCAACTCCCTGCCTGCTTCTGTATTTCCACCTTCCTATTACTTAAATTCCTTCAAGAGGGAGGTTTCAAGACACTTGTCCAGCAATTTTTGACTACCGCTTTGGACCCTTTTCTGGGACTGGCATCTCAGTGTTTTTTTATTTTTTATTATTGGATTTTTGTTGCCCTTAGCCAGTGTCCCTCCTACATAGAAAAAAAAAGCCTGACGGATTCTTGCAGCATGCCTTGTCTTACGATATCACCATGCACGAGGAACTGAGAGAAAAAGAGAAAAGGAGGGAAACAGGAAATCAGTTGTCTTCTCTTATCACACAGCTCCTCTTGTCTTCTTGTAGCATTACCCTACATATGGCACGTACTGAGAGGAAGAGACTCAAAAGAGAAAGGAAGAAAAAGACAGAAAAAGAAGAAATGAGCTGTATTTTCTAATCTAGCAGCTTTTCTTGTCTTCATATTTACACTTGGCAGTACTAAGAGGAAAAGAGGAAAGGAGGCAAAGAGGAAATGTGTCACCTCCCCTCTGCCTCACCTCGCCCAGTGCACGCCATGACGAGGCAAGGGCACGGCACCACCTCAGAAGGACGGAGGGGGGCTTTGGTTTATCTCACTATCCTGAACACTGCCTTGTTTGGGCGTCCCCGTGTGTGTTGGGCGGCGGGCCTCGCATGTCCCTGTGTGTGTGTGTGTGTGTGTGTGTGTGTGTGTGTGTGTGTGTGTGTGTGTGTGTGTGTGTGTGTGTGTGTGTGTGTGTGTGTGTGTGTGTGTGTGTGTGTGTGTGTGTGTGTGTGAGGGAAGAACCTGATGTCCTCCCTTAGTTTTTTTTCTCTTTTTCTATTCTTTTTTTTTTCTTTTTAGGAGCGAAAGGACCAAAGGAGGAGCAAAAGGAGGAGCAAGTAAGAGGACCGAACGAGGAGGAGGAGGAGGAGGAGGAGGAGGAGGAGGAGGAGGAGGAGGAGGAGGAGGAGGAGGAGGAGGAGGAGGAGGAGGAGGAGGAGAAAAGGCCGTGCTAAGAGCAAGAAAGTCCTAGTGATTGGTCCTCGCGAGAGAGAGAGAGAGAGAGAGAGAGAGAGAGAGAGAGAGAGAGAGAGAGAGAGAGAGAGAGAGAGAGAGAGAGAGAGAGAGAGAGAGAAATGTGCAGGTGAGTGGCAGCCTCCCGGTGCGTCACGTGGCACTGTTTACAAACATTGGCGCCTCCTTGAAATCGGGGAGAAGGAGGGGGAAGAAGAGGAGGAGGAGGAGAAGGAGGAGGAGGAGGAGTGAGAGGTAAAGAGGAGGAGGAGGGGAGGGAGCGGCCACACTACCTTCAGCCTTTGAAGATGTGGAGGTAATGCAATGTTGGGGGAGGAGGAGGAGGAGGAGAGGAAAAACTAACTTTAGGGAATAGCAGAGAGAGAGAGAGAGAGAGAGAGAGAGAGAGAGAGAGAGAGAGAGAGAGAGAGAGAGAGAGAGAGAGAGAGAGAGAGAGAGAGAGAGAGAGCGGGCATGCGGAAGCGCGAGAGAGATAGAAGCAAGCGGAAGAGAAAACTCAACTCCTTACGGTGAAAGAGGAGGAGGAGGAGGAGGAGGAAGAGGAGGAGGAGGAGGAGGAGGAGGAGGAGGAGGAGGAGGAGGAGGAGGAGGAGGAGGAAGCTGCTGTCAAGGATAGAAGAAGGAAGAGGAGGAGAAGGCGATGAAGGAGAGAATGAGGCCATATAAGGTAAAGGAGGAAAAAAAGAGAGAGAGAGAGAGAGAGAGAGAGAGAGAGAGAGAGAGAGAGAGAGAGAGAGAGAGAGAGAGAGAGAGAGAGAGCTATCTTGTTTGTTCATATCTTTTGAAAGCATCTTAACAGTACGTGACTTTAGCAAGTACGTAGTCTCTCTCTCTCTCTCTCTCTCTCTCTCTCTCTCTCTCTCTCTCTCTCTCTCTCTCTCTCTCTCTCTCCCCCAACATCATAAATAGAAACGTTATCACACTGAAAAAAAGTAGATAAATAAGTAAATAAATGAATAAATAAAGATGCACTGAAAAATAGAGAAAAGAAAAAAGTAAATTCAGAAGATAACATCAATCAGTAAAATTAAAGCCCAAGAGGAGAACAGGTGTGCGTCAGGTGTAGTGCAGGTGTGTGTGTAATGCTGCAGGGAGGAGGAGGAAGAGGAGGCGGAAGAGGAGGAGGAGGAGGAGGAGGAGGAGGAGGAGGGAGAACACTATTGCGTACAGCAGTTTTAAGTCTTCCTTTTCACACCTCTCTTCCTTCCTTCTTGCTACCTCCTTAAAGATTAGACGTAAAATTCCTTACTAATAAGGCAAATATTTCTGGATTGTGGCGAGGAGACACAGGAAGAAGCAAGGGATTCAGATTTCTCTAACTTTGCCCACATGAAGAAAAGAACTCACGAAAATGCTAAAGGAATCAAAATTTGCTTTCACAACCGCCACACTCCACCACGCCTGTGAAATAAGCGAAGGTGAGAGAGGAGGGAAGGTGAGAGAAGGTGCGTGGACTGACGAACAGAGGAAAGTGAAGATGAGAGAAGAAGGAAGATAAAAGAAGGTGCATAGGGTAACGAACGGAAGGAAATGAGGGTGAGACAGGAAGTAAGGTGTGAGAAGGTGCGTGGACGAGAGAAAGAAAGTGAAGATGAGATACGAGGGAAGGTGAGAATACGTGGACTGACGAACGAAAAAAAGTGAAGATGAGAGACGAGGGAAGATGAGGAAAGGTGGCTGGACTGACGAACAAAGAAAATAAAGGTGAGAGAAGATGCGTAGACTGATGAACGAAAGAAAGTGAAGATGAGACACGAGGGAAGGTGAGAGAAAATCAACGGACTGACGAAAGAAGGAAATGAATGTTACGTTACCTCAAGGGAAAGTGAAGGAGAGGAAATTATGGGAAGGGAAAGTTTGGGGGAACCCTTAAGGGACTGGAGAGAAGTGTGCTGGAGGTAATGGGGAGGAGTTAGTATGTGGGATGGGAGTTAAGGGGGGGTCAAGGGGAGAAGAGGAGTGTGTTGGGAGTAAAGGGAAGGGAGTTAAGGGAGAGTTAAAGGGAGTTAAAGGAAAAAAAAAAAAAGGTTGTTGATGTTGTGAGCATAACCTAACTTGACCTTATTTGCCAATATGTCCACGCCCACATTGACCTAGAGAGAGAGAGAGAGAGAGAGAGAGAGAGAGAGAGAGAGAGAGAGAGAGAGAGAGAGAGAGAGAGAGAGAGAGAGAGAGAGAGAGAGAGAGAGAGAGAGAGAGAGAGAGAGAGAGAGAGAGAGAGAGAGAGAGAGAGAGAGAGAGAGAGAGAGAGAGAGAGAGAGAGAGAGAGAGAGAGAGAGAGAGAGAGAGAGAGAGAGAGAGAGAGAGAGATCCGTGCCTTGAGTGCGGATAACGATGACGAAATAAGGAGAAGGAAGAGAAAGAGAAAGAAGAAGAGGAAGAAGAGAATAAGAAGAGGAGGAGGAGGAGGAGGAAGAGCAGATAAAAAGTTAATAACCCATCATTAAGGAGTGAAGAATGCACTATACAACACAAGTAAGGAAACAAAAATGCATTAAATGAGGTAAGTGAGGAAATAAATAAAAGAGGGAAGAGAAAAAAAAGTGGATTTACGAGAAGTGTTATTTGTTATTTGTGCTCAAAGTGGAGAGGAAACGAGAGGAGAGAAGAGAAGAGAAGAGAGGAAAGGAGAGGAGAGGAGAGAGGAGGGAGTTATTGTGTTATGTTATCGATGGCTGAGGAGGAGGAGGAGGAGGAGAAGAAGAAGAAGAAGAAGAAGAAGAAGAAGAAGAAGAAGAAGAAGAAGAAGAAGAAGAAGAAGAAGAAGAAGAAGAAGAAGAAGAAGAAGGAAGAGGAGTAAGAGACGGAGGAGAAGGAGAAAGAGCAGGAGGAGGTGGAAAAAAGAGAACGAAAAAAGAGCAGGAAGAGTCGGAGGAGGAGGAGGAGCAGGAGGTTTCTTAAAGAGGCTAGATGAGAGGAAAGACGAGAAGGAGGAAAAGGCGAATGAAGAAGGAAGGAGTGAGAAGCAAGAGAGGGAGTCCTGTGCAGGAGGGGAGGTCTCGTGGGAACGCTGGAGGAGCCGCCGGGACCTGCGCAGACTGACCCCTGTCTCCTGCGGCCCCGACAAGGTGACCTGCAGCAGTGCCCGAGTGACCGCTGCTGCCTCTTCCTTCCCGTATCCACTTCTTATGCAGGTAGTGAGTCTTGTATTCTTAAACGTTGTGCAGGCTGTAGTGGTGTAGTGGAAGTTACCGAGTGTTTTGAGTGACCGCTGTTTGCCTCCCGCCTCTCAGTCAAGCGTGGTCACTTTTCTCATAAAACAGTTTAGTATAGTTGAGATAATGGCGAGCCTTAGTATTTTTAACATTCCAGTGTCTATTTCGTCTATTTGTAGCCTCTAGTGGAAGTTATCGGGTGCCTTGAGTGACCAGTGTTTGCCTCCTTCCCCTCAGTCAAGCTCGTGTCACTTTTCACACAGGCAGGTAAGTGGAGTTAGTGGCGACTCTCACTATTCTTAAAGGTCCCGGTGTCTATCTCCTGTATTTCTTATGGGTTGCAGCGGAAGTTGTAAGTGTTTTCAAGTGCGTTTTCATAATGTTAGTGATAATTTGACGTACACTCTGCGTTACTTTTGGGAGGAAACGCCATGAACACACGGGGAATCAGCACCGAGGTCTTTGAAAACCTGGTAAGAGACTAACATGTTGAAGAATATAGGGGTTAGGCATTACCCAGCAAGAGCTCCCCTCCTTATCTCCTCGCGACGCCTCACAATAACGCTTGCCTCATCGCAGAGCAGGGATAGAGCAGCCTTTGTCTCTCACGCCTCATCCTCCCGGCTTTCTCCTTTCCCCCTCACCTCCCCACAATGCACCGCGGCTGTTTACATGGTGACGTCACCGCCCGCCACTGCCCGCACGTAAGGCTCAAGGCATCCCGGAGGACACGGTTCTTCTGCTGGCCCTGCTGGCACTGCTGGGAGGAGCTTCCCGTCTTAATGAGACTCTCGACTCGCCTCCACCCGCTCCCGTCACCCGCTCAGTCAGTATCTTGGAGATACCGTGTTCTCAAATGTTTCAACGTCTTGTCTCCGCTACTTTCAGTCAGGAATCAGGTTTTTAGTGCTGGATCATCAGAAAGCCTTAATACTACAAGACTTGACAGATTTATGGATGAGCATGATAGGCGGAAATATGTAGGTAGGTATACTTCATAGAGGGACTGCCACGTGTAGGCCTGATGGCTTCTTGCATCTTCCCTTGTTTTCTTATGTTCTTATGTTCTAATATATCTAATATACAGACTTTGGCAAAGGAGGAGAGAATCTGGCAAAGGAGGTAAATGGCCAGAAAGAAATCTTTGAAAACCACACGCACGCGTGCACACACTCAAGCAAGAAAATAGTTATCGAAATTGTTTTAATGATTCTAGTGAGAATTTAACAAGTATTCCGCATCACCAGTGGCAAGAAAACAGCCCTTATGAGACTCGAGCCTTTACTTGAAGTTACTGGAGCTATCAAGGGTGTTCTAGTAATACTTTAACAAGGATTCAGCATCACCAGAGGCAAGAACACTCAAAAGAATATGACTGATCATCTCTCTGTGGTTTGAGGAAACAGTCCTTGCGAGACCAAAACGTTTCAGAACATGGCTAAGGAGCGAGGCAGTGTTGGGCGTGACGGAAAGCGTTGCTAAAAGTAGGCTGAGAAGCTAAGACAGTCCTGGGCGTGAAGACAAGCAAAATGACAGACAGAGATTTGCAGGGACAACGCGGGGCAGAGACACTACTTCCGGGGCAGGCAAGGGTGACGCGTCCATTGGGAGACGTGAAGAATAGAGCCGTAAGGAGGGAGAGCTGCTACTTCCCCTTGTGCAGGTGTGTTGCCCATCACACCTGTCGCTACAGCAGCTGTGCGTCCCACCTGCCACCGCCGCCCCGCCTGTCTGCCACCGCTACACCACATGGCCCTGTGTTTCCCTCCCGGACCAACACTGTTTACCCTTGTCTTTAAAAGGAATTTTGGGCCCTTTAATCAGGTCGGTTCGCGGGGCAGGGAAGGGGAGAGGGAGGGTAGGGAGGGGAACTGACCTAACACCCCTCTCCCTACCACTCCGCCATACCAGGCTGAGGAGGGGTGCAGGGGCAGTGCTGAGTCAGTGACGCCCAGCTGACCTCCCTCCCTCCCGCCCTGTCACTCCCTGCAGTCCTCGCCACGCGCTTCCTGAGTCTTGCATGAGTCCTTCCTGATGAGTCCTGCACGAGTCCTAGTTCTACACACGTCCCTAATTTCAACACGAGTCCTCAGTGAATCATGCACGTATCCTAATGAGTCCTTCCAGAGTCCTACAATGGTCCCTTAGTCCTACACGGGTCCTTTCCGAGTTCCGAGGGCGCCGTGACTCAGCCTGCCCTCCAGAGTCGAGTGTTGGTCTGATAGTGCACTCAAACAGTGACTCACGCCTCATTAACACGCTCCTCGATGCTGGGAGAAGGAGGAGGAGGAGCAGGGAGGTCATATCATCAATAATAGAGGTTAGGCAAAAGATTCTCTCAGCTAATGATAAAAGATAATGGTCTTCTATTTTAATCAGCTCTATTTTCTCTATTCTCTTCTCTCTCCTCTTCTTTACTTGGCTAAGTGTAAGTGAGAGTGTGAGTGTGAGGGAGGATGAGTATGTGTGTGACGAGTGTGTGATGTGATGTGTGGTAGGAAGTGTGCTATGTGTTGTA
>NC_087153.1:40828021-40830521 GCF_035594125.1 Scylla paramamosain | reverse complement strand
CACACACACACACACACACACACACACACACACACACACACACACACACACACACACACACACACACACACACACAGCTCTCCCTCCCATCCTGACTCACTCTCTCCCTCCGTGCTTTTCTCACTCACTCACACACTCACCTACTCACCCCTCCCTCTCCCTCACCCACGTTGCATTACTCAACCAAAGTTTCCCTCTTGTGTTGTTTCCTTCCCCTGTAGCAAAGCAGGACATCATCCACCTCTTACTCACTCACTCTCTCTCTCTCTCTCTCTCTCTCTCTCTCTCTCTCTCTCTCTCTCTCTCTCTCTCTCTCTCTCTCTGTCCTTTCCTTCCCTTCCCTCTATCAGTATTCGTCTAGTCTTCCTTCTTTTCCTTCTTGCCTTTATTTCCCTATACCATCTTTAGACATCAAACTTTGCCTGTATAGAACTTTGCCTTCATTAACACTATACATATACAATATACAGCTATTCTATACAACTACACTATTATACAACTGTACATTATCAGCTGAAATCAAACCAAACGGGAACTTCTTTAATTGCTCCAGACACATATTAAGTACAAATACACCAATACTTAACTAAATAGGGGCTTGACTGACTGACTGCTGCCACTCTTGAAAACTCCAGGCAGTACCAACCAACCTTTCCTAGCCATTTGTATTGAGCCTGCAGTTTAAATTAGGCACACATGTTACTAATACAATAAAAAATGAACCAAAATAGGGCTTGATTAACTGCTGCCACCCTCGGAAATGCCAGGTGCACTAGTACTGTCCAACCTTTCCAAGTCATTTACAGTACCCTACACTTACACTAGAAATACTTGTTACTAATACTCCGAAACTGAACTAAACTGGGGTCTGATTAACTGCTACTTCCATTGAAAAGGCTAGGAAGTAACGTCCAGCCTTCCTTAGTCATGTACACTGTGCCATAATGCAACACGTCAAATCTGAACTAAACTGGGACCTGATTAACTGCTGCTTCCACTGAAGAGGCTAGGAAGTAACGTCCAGCCTTCCCTAGTCATGTACACTGTGCCTTAATACAAGACATCAAATTTGAACTAAACTGGGGCCTGATTAACTGCTGCCTCCCTCGAAATGCCCAATAAATTCCATGGTAGTTTTGAAATGTTATGTGGTTTGACTATTTAATGATTTTGGCTTATGAATTTGGTGGGAGGGTGGGTGAACGGATAAGGAGGAGCCTTCTAATGAACTATCTTTTTCTTATACAAGCAAGCGGGCGTAGTAAAAGTCAGTCTACCAAGGATATGAAAGCTGTCACTTCTTGGAATCCTTTCGTAATGCTCTTTAATTAACACTGCATGGTTATTTTTTTTCCCATCTTCCTACTCCCTTCCCTTCTTACCTTCGTCACCCTACCCTTCCTTCCTGTCCCTTCCCTTCTCCTTCCTCTTCTCCTGTTTCAGTAAAGATACCATTTCCCATTTCCTAACATTTTTTTTATAATTATTTTGTAATGCCCTAAATTATCTCTCTCTCTCTCTCTCTCTCTCTCTCTCTCTCTCTCTCTCTCTCTCTCTCTCTCTCTCTCTCTCTCTCTCTGCATACTAACCTTCTCCATGTATACTTATCTCTCTCTCCCTCCTCTCTGTCCCTCCCTCTCCCTCCCTCCCTCCCCCTCCCACACTCCCTCTCTCTCTCTCTCTCTCCCTCGCTCTACCCTTCCCTTTCCTGAAACTCCCTTGCAATTCACCTTTCTCTTTACACTGTTACTCATCATGTTACTCATTCTCACACTCCTCCTCCTCCTCCTCCTCCTCTTTCCTTCTCATTCTTTGTTATGTCATATCCTTCCTTCTCCCTTACTCGTCTCGTTGTTTTTATTCGTTTCTCACTAATTACGCCATTTTAAAATAAAATGAATGATGTCACCCACTCACTCACTCACTCACTCGCTCGTTTGTTCATTCACCCATACACTCATTCAAGAATTAATGCCACTACCACCGTCACTACCGCTGCTACCGACTCATGTCTCTCACTCACTCACTCACTCACTCAAAACTGACACCATTACTAATATAGACTACCATCAGATCACTCATACCTCACTCATTCTCTCTCTCTCTCTCTCTCTCTCTCACCTACTCACTAACAAACAAATTCACTCTCACTCACTCATTCGCTTACTCAACAAAAGCAGCACCACCACCAGCACTACCACCACCACCACCATTACCACTATCACCACCACCACCACCTCACTCACTCACTCATTCGCTTACTCAACAAAAGCAGCACCACCTCCACCATCACCACCACCACCACCACCACCACCACCACCACCACCACCACCTCCTCACTCACTCATTCGCTTACTCATCATTACTACCTTACCTTACTTCTCAGCACCATCTTACCCCACTCCCTCTCTCCCTTCCCCCTCTCTCCCTTCCGCCCTCCCCCCCTCACTCCCTCACTCATCGAAAGCCACACTGGTGAATCATGCACTCACCACCCACT
>NC_087153.1:40810521-40818021 GCF_035594125.1 Scylla paramamosain | reverse complement strand
AGAGAGAGAGAGAGAGAGAGAGAGAGAGAGAGAGAGAGAGAGAGAGAGAGAGAGAGAGAGAGAGAGAGAGAGAGAGAGAGAGAGAGAGAGCTGATGTTATAAAAGAGAAAATATACAAAGGAAAGAGTTTGATCTTATAAAGTACAGGAAAAAAAAACTGACGCAATAAAGGGGAAAAAAAATATTAGTTGCTGTTAGAGATATGAAAATAAGTAACTAACAACTACAACAATAAAAACACATACTACTACTACTACTACTACTACTACTACTACCACTACTACTGCTGACTAACTACTATTAACTACTAACAATTACTAACTATTACTGTCACTCAAACAACACCAAAATTTTCTCCACGTAAGCAAAATATTCATTAATTAACAACCACCAACAATAATAATAACGATGGTGGTGGTGGTGGTGGTGGTGGTGGTTGTCGTGGTGGTAATTATGATAGTGATGGTAATAATGATGATGATGGTGGTGAAATTATGGTGATGATAATAATGATGATGATGATGATGGTGATGATAGTGATCGCAGGCACTATCAAGGTGTGCGGTGCCAAGCAGGTAACCTTTACGGCACACCTGAGGGCCATCAAGACGTGTGCCTGGCATTATGGGTAATTAAGTAAGGTGGGGGGTGTCACCTGCTGAAGGAGAGGTGTGTGTGTGTGTGTGTGTGTGTGTGTGTTTAAGTGAGAAGCATCGTAAGTTGGAGGAATGTTGAGAGGATTGTAATAGTAGTAGTAGTAGTAGTAGTAGCAGCTGTTGTTGTTTTTGTTGTTATTGTTGTAGTAGTAGTAGTAGTAGTAGTAGTAGTAGTAGTAGAAGCAGCAGCAGCAGCAGTAGGAACAACAACAACAACAACAACAACAACAACAACAACAACAACAACAACAACAACAACAACAACAATAACAACAGCAACAAATAGCACCACCACCACCACCACCGATAGCAATAATAATAATAATAATAATAATAATAATAATAATAATAATAATAATAATAATAATAATAATAATAATAACAATAATAATAGCAGCAACAACAGTAATAATAGCATAAGCCGCACGAGCAGGAGGAGGAGGAGGAGGAGGAGGAGGAGGAGGAGGAGGAGAAGAAGGAGGAAGAGAAGGAGGAGGAGGAGGAGGAGGAACAGTAGCAATAACAGCAGCGTATTATTTCTTATCAGTCTGGAATTAGCAAGTTACCGGAGAGATTTAGACACAACACTGGTGACTGAGTGGTGGTGGCTGGGTGGTGGTGGTGGTGGTGGTGGCTGGGTGGTGGCGGTGGTGGCTGGCTTAGCAGTTATCAGGTGAGGGTTTGGAGGTGAAAGATTGTGCCTCAGGTTAATCATATACTACTGGCGACTTAGGTGAGTATTAGAGAGGTTAAATCAAGGATTTTATTGTGGAAGATGAGTAGTGGGTATTTTTTTACGTTAGGTTAGGTAAGATTAGATAAAGTTGGGGTTAGGTTAGGTGAGGTTAGGTTATGTCAGATTAAGTTATGAAATTAGGTGAGGTTCGGTTAGGTTAGGTTAGGTAAGGTTAGATTAGATAAGATTGGGTAAGGTTAGATAAGGATAGGTAAGGTTAGGTTATGTTAAGTAGGTTAGGTTAGGTAAGATTTTACGAAGTGAGGTGAGGTTAGATTAGGTAAGATTAAGTAAGGTTAAGTTAAGTTAGGTAAAGTTAGGTCAGGTTAGGTCAGGTTAGGTAAGGTCAAGCCAGGTTAGGTAAGGTTTAGTCAGGTTATTTGAAGTTAGGTGTATTAAAGATAAGCTTAGGTCTTGTTATGTGAAGTCAGGAAGAGATAGGTCCAGTTAGGTAAGGTTTAAGAACGGTACGTCTTGAAGATAGGTCAGGTTATGTCAGGGTACGTAAGATCAAGATTAGTTAAGCTTAGACTGAATGACCTCCCTGGTACACAAGAAAATAAACAAAAACGGCGGAGGCAGGAGCTAAATATGGAAGAACTGCCTCGTGTGGGTCAGCTGGTATTTCGCTGTCTCCTTGTTTTCTTACGCTTTTATGTTACTGCTTGTTATCATTCGAAGTTTGTGACCGCGGAGAAACTCACCACTGAATGAAGATGAGACGAAGGCAGACAAGAAGAGATCCAAAAAGAAACGTGACATGAGTAATCTTACCGTGACGAAGAGGAGAGGATCACGAATGAGAAGCATGCACGAATCCTTCACGCCTGGCTGTGTCCGCGCCGCCAACCGCCTGACGAAGGGAAAGAAGGGAGAGGAAAGTTAATATATCACACTTAACATTTCGTACATAAGCAAAATAGATAGATAAAATAAACAGATAAATAGGAAATAAATAAGAGGGAGTTTGTAAAGTGTAATTAATGTACTCGTAAGTCTACACATGTATAAAATCAAGCTTACCTGTGCTTACTTTCATTAGGGATAGGTTAATAAGGTTCTTCACTACTCCTGCTTCGAAAATATGATAAAATGTGCTTAAGTTTGTATGATTTTAAGTATAAAAGTGTATCTTGTTGAACTCAGCAACGTCCTAGAACTGTTAAAATGTTGACCTGCAGTCCCAAAAAGGAAAAGGATAATTCAAGGCCACCAAAAACCATCTTTCTCTCCCTAATGCATAAGTAACCAACATCCTCATTTTTTCATCCCATTGACTAGTAAACTCTGGGACTCCCTGACACCGCCTGTAGTATTTCCTCCTGCCTTTGCCTTGGACTGCTTCAAGACGGAGGTTTCAAGACACTGATCCTCAAATTTTGGATAACACTTTTGATTACACTCCTTGGGGACTGGAACCTTCAATACGCCTTTTTTTCATATAGATTTTTTGTTGTCCTGGCCAGAGTCTCCTCTTACGTAAATAAATAGAAATAAATAAATAAATAAAGAACAAAATAAAGCAAAAAGAAACAGGAATTAACAAATAAGGACCATTTTTTTTTTTTTTTTTTTGGCTACCTCCGTTTTAATCACATTCTGGGGACTCCCATTCGTTCAACGCTTCCGCCGTGTCGACCGCGTCAACCACGTAAAGAAAGGAAAGGACGTGTTTGTGGCTGTAGTGGTGGTGGTGGTGGTGGTGCAAGAGACGACACGTACCCTGCAGTGACACAACGCCATACACCGTCACACCAGGAGAGAGACAAGAACATAATTAATTCAAGTCTTACGTAGGTTACCATTTCCGCAAAAGGTGCCTTCCGTTTCTCCTGAAGGAAGCTTTTGAGAAACTCGAATGTGGAAAAACCTGAAGCCAAAAATAGACTAAGGAAATGGCACCTTGGCAGTGTGAGGTTAACTGGGTCACAGCAGAGGCGAGCGTCCAGACAGCGTGGGATTCGTGAAGGAGGCGCAACAGGTGTGTGGGAGTCGCGCCTGGGAGTGACTGGTGCTTGAGGGTGATGGGAAAAGAGGATCCCAGGGGTTTGTATGGGGTTGAGTTTGTATTTGGGTGGGTTTGAGTGTGTTTTAATTAGGTTTACATAGGTTTGGATAGGTCTGAATAGGTTTGGATAGGTTAGGACAGGTTTACGTGGGTTTCCATAGGGTTGAGGCAGCTTTTAATAAGTTTAAATAGGTTTGGATAGGTTTAGATAGATTTGAATATTCTTTTTTTCTTTTTTTTTGTAGTTTAGCATACGTTTGAATAGGTCTCAGTGGGTTTAATTAGGTTTTCAGAGCTTTCTACAGGTTTCCACAGAAGAAGAAGAAGAAGAAGAAGAAGAAGAAGAAGAAGAAGAAGAAATAATATACAATAGTAGTAGTAGTAGTAGTAGTAGTAGTAGTAGTAGTAGTAGTAGTAGTAGTAGTAGTAGCAGCAGTAGTAGTAGTAGTAGTAGTAGTAGCAAAACCACCACCACCACCATTAGCAAGAAGCAATCATTCTCTCCCTCGCCAAGACAAAGGAAGGCGCAACGTGACGAAGTGTATTCCCTCACTCTCTAATTCACAGTCTCGTCAGGCAAACTTTCCCAGCTTAAAGTTGTGTCGTTCACTGCACCACGAGGAATAACAACCAGCCATTACTCAGCGTGGCGGAAGTACTGGAGAGGTGAGGCGGAAGGGAGGGTGACGTGGTGTGCAGTGTGGGGTGGTGAGTCAGGTTCCCTACTCACCACTATAGCATGTAGAAGTGTTTAGATTATCATTTATGTATTAAACACCTATTTTCTCTCCTCTTCTTACTGTCAGAGTTAAGTGAGTGAAGTCCTTATTAGTCCTGCTTTGATATCACGACGTCACCAAAATGTACAAGTGTGTTTAGATTCCCTTCCGTTCCACACCTATACTGTCTCATTTCCTTTGTTTACCTGTGCTTATTTTCATCAGGGATAAGTTAATAAGGTTCTTCACTACACCTGCTTCGAAAATATGATAAGTTGTGCTAAAGTTTGCATCATTAATATAAAAGTGTGTCTTGTTAAACTCAGGAATGATTTAATGAGGTCGCTATTGCCTCAACTTAAAAAAAAAAAAAATGGTAAGATGTACTAACATATATATGATTACTTTAAATAGTATACTTGCTACACTCAGGGATGGTTTAATAATGTCCCTGCTACATCAGCTTCGAAAATATGATAAAATGTTGCAGTATTTATATGATTATCTCAAAATGTTCATCATTACACTCATCAATGATTTGATAAAGTTCTTGCTATTTCAGCTTAGAAAAAACAAGTAAATATATTAATGCTTCTATAATCACCACAAAAAATTCTTATTGCACCCTCTCCCGCCTCTCACGCCTCTCTTTAATGACTTCCTCTCCTCTCTCTATCAGGAATAAACTATTAAGATTTCAAAAACTAATGAAGGATACTAGTCTTTCTATAATCACCCCACAAAATCTCCTTACTGCATTCTCTTCTGGCTCACTGACACCATCTCTTCAGTGTCTTCTTTTCCTCACCACATCAGGAAGAAACTAGTAAGATTCCCAATACTAATAAATTGCACCAGTATAATTATGACAACTACAAAAATGTCCTTGTTGCACTCTTTCCTATCTCAGTGACACCTTCCATTCAGTGTCTGCCTCTATTCACTCCATCACAAAGACATTAATAAGATCCGTACTAGTAATGAAATATACCAGTGTATCTATAACCACATGCAATTTTTTTATTTCATTCTCTCCTGCTTCATTGACATCTTCCCTTCAGTCTCTTCCTCTCTTCACTCCAGCACGAATAAACTAGTAACATTTCCCAAAACTAATAAAATAAACCAGTCTTTCTATAATCCACACATAAAATTCCCTTATTGCGCTCCCTCCTATCTCACTAATACTCTCTTTCAGTGTCTTCCTTTCCTCACTCCATCACACGCCTCATTAGCTGCTGCCAACACACCTTCTCTTCATCCAGATCACTAAGAGAGTACATAGGGAAAGCCTGGTGGAAGCCTCGCCTCATCCCTTCCTCCCCTTCATAATCCCCAGTAATAGCCAGCCAGGCAGCGCACCGCCTCGCCGCCAACACACACCACTCTACATAATTTCTCCCTCAGTGCTCGTCGGATCCCTTGCCTCGTCCATTTACCGCCCACTGACTCTCGCCTTCATCTCCCCTGACCTATAGAACCTGAACTGCACTGCCTCTGCCTGCCTCACTCACTCACTCAGCCTCTTACTCATCCGCCTCTAGGACACAGCGGCCTTGCTTTCACTCACACTGTAGTGGTGAGCTCCCTACGCTGCATGCACAGAGAAGCGTTCATCGCCTTTCGCCTTTAAATCCGCATTCAGAAACGCTTTGCCCGCTCACCACGACTATTTTCAAAGGCCACAGAGATGATTAGCCGGGTTCCCAAGACTATTTCTCCTGTTAATAATGTAGATGTCTTGTTAACCTGTCACTAGAAGGGTAAAAACACCATTAAAACACGTGTAGCCTCAACTAAATAGAATCTTTTGAAAGCAATGGAGGTGCCGTGCAGTGTTTCAGAATAACGTCATTTACTGTCCCATGTCTCTTACTTTCGACTAAGCCTCGTGTTGATGATAATTATCAACACGAATCATTATTTTGTTGATGTAAGAGTTTCAAATTCTTTATATGTTGCGGGGAAATGATGATAATGTTTCTGTTCTCCCTTAACGTTTTATTCCCTCGCCTGTGCTGTTTTTAGAGGCCGCGGGGGATGATTGCTCGGGTTCTCGTGGGAAATAAGAGTTAGAGAAACGTGGCATGTTTTGTTCGTAACTGGTACCAGGGAAAGAAAGTGTGAGTGGTAGTAAATGTTTCCTGGATAAAGAGTAAGCTGGACAGGAAGAGACGTAAGATTACCAGACAGAAATGTAAGTAAGTGTGGAGCATGTGTTCAGTTTCCTCGACAAACTGTAATAGTAAAAAAAAAAAAAAAGACAGACACTAAATTTCCTGGCCAAAAATCAAGCCAGTGAGGAACAGACACGAAGTTTCTTGGGAAAAAAAGTAACAGTGAAAAAAAAGACACAAATTTTCGACACACACACACACACACACACACACACACACACACACACACACACACACACACACACAGAAAAAATAAATAAATAAAATAAATAAATAAATAAATAAATAAATAAATAAATAAATAAATAAATAAATAATAATAATAATAATAATAATAATAATAATAATAATAATAATAATAATAAATAAAAATAAACAAATAAATAAATAAATAAGTAAGTTAAGAGAGAAAGCAAAACACAAAGGAAGACAGTGAGGAACAGACAAAAGTAAAAACAGACTCACTACCACACACACACACACACACACACACACACACACACACACACACACACACACACACACACACACACACACACACACACACACACACACACACACACACACACACACACACACACCATAGCCAGACCATCCCGTGCCTCCTCGTACTTCCCACTGTCTACTCCCCAGCCACTAGTAATAGACACGTGTTTTCATCAGCGTCAGCGAGGGAGGCGCAGAAGCAACTCTCTCTTTCCTGCAACTGCCTCGTGTCTCCCTCTTTGTCTGCGAGGACCAGGCGGGGCACCAGAACACGTGTCTGTCGCCTTCTCGCTGCCGTGGGAGGGAGAGGAGGGATGAGAAGGTAGGGGAGGGAGGGAGGGAGGGAGGGAGGGAGGGAGGGAGGGAGGGAGGGAAGGGAAGGGAAGGGAAGGGAAGGAAGGGAAGGAAGGAAAGAGAGAGGATCGGGATGGGAGAGGGAATGGAAGGAAGAGAAGGAAAGGAAAGGGAAGGGATAAAGAGATGGAAGGATAATGACACTCCACGGTGATGACTGGTGATGACTGTAGTGGTGGTGACTAGTGGTGGTGGTGGTGGTGGTGATGGTCATCGGTCGTACGCAAGTCTGTAGCACCTCGCCTGAGTCACGCGGGCCGCACCTCACCACGGTCACTACGCATGAGTCACGGTGAGTCACTACATAAATATTGACTCACAATAAAAGCATTAAGTCACTTTACGCCACAATTGAAACCTCGCC
>NC_087153.1:40783021-40790521 GCF_035594125.1 Scylla paramamosain | reverse complement strand
AGACAGCTAGAGATGCAACATTGCGGCGATGAGAAAGAGGCTGAAGACAGTCACTTAGAGAGAAGTTGATGAGACGAAAAGCTTTTGATTCCACCCTATCTAAAAGAGCAGTATGAGTGGAACACTTCCCCCCCCCACACATGTGAGGCATACTGCATACATGGACGGATAAGGTCCTTGTACAGAGTTAGCAGCTGAGGGGGGAGGTGAGAAAAACTGGCGGAGACGTCTCAGAATGCCTAACTTCATAGAAGCTGTTTTAGCTAGAGATGAGATTTGAAGTTTCCAGTTTAGATTATAAGAAAAGGATAGACCGAGGATGTTCAGTGTAGAAGAGGGGGACAGTTGAGTGTCATTGAAGAACAGGAGATAGTTGTTTGGAAGGTTGTGTCGAGTTGATAGATGGAGGAAATGAGTTTTTGAGGCACTGAACAATACCAAGTTTGCTCTGCCCCAATCAGAAATTTTAGAGAGATCAGAAGTCAGGCGTTCTGTGGCTTCCTTGCGTGAACTTTTTACTTTCTGAAGGGTTGGACGTTTATGAAAAGACGTGGAAAAGTGCAGGGTGGTATCATCAGCGTAGGAGTGGATACGACAAGAAGTTTGGTTTAGAGGATCACTGATAAATAATAGAAAGAGACTGGGTAACAGGACGGAACCCTGAGGAACACCACTGTTTGTTACAAGTAGCTTTATTAAACCTCCTTGGTCTGTCTGTCTGTCTGTCTGTCTACTTGTCTATAATATATCTGTTTGTTTTAAATATCTTGTTTTATATATCTGTATATCTGTCAGCCCCCTCTCCCCCCTCTCTCTCTCTCTCTCTCTCTCTCTCTCTCTCTCTCTCTCTCTCTCTCTCTCTCTCTCTCTCTCTCTCTTAGTAGGAAACAACACAACATCCTGTCCTCTAAATGGCGCAGCAACGATAAACAATGTTATTCATGACACTAATTAAATTGTTTGTCACTATATTTCTCTTTCTTTTTTTTTTTTTACTTGTTTTGTTTTCTTCATCCGGTGATTTAGTCTGGAGAAAAAGTTTAGTAGGAGTGACGGTGGTGGTGGTGATGGTGGAAGTAGTAGTGTTAGTAGTAGTAGTAGCAGTAGCAGTAGTAGTAGTAGTAGTAGTAGTGTAGATGTTTTCTAGCTGACGCTGTTATTGCTGAATTGCTGTTATTGCTCCTCTCTCTCTGGACAACTCATATCACATCACCTCGCCTGACACACACACACACACACACACACACACACACACACACACACACACACACACACACACACACACACACACACACACTTCACACACACACACACACTTCACCACGAGGAGTAAACGTTTGGCCAACACTTCCCTTTCCGCTCAGTAAGTCATTGGGCAGGCACATCAGCAATACGGAGCACAGTCCATTCTCGTTGTTTTCCTGCATCTCCATCCTGTGTTACGCCAATGACTAAAGCTTTCAGTATAACAGGGTACGTCATTTCCTTCTCGCCACTCATACAATACGTGGTAAGCCAGGGAACATGAAACTAGCAGAGAGAGAGAGAGAGAGAGAGAGAGAGAGAGAGAGAGAGAGAGAGAGAGAGAGAGAGAGAGAGAGAGAGAGAGAGAGAGAGAGAGAGAGAGAAAGAGACTATCAAAACTCTTATCTACCTTCATTTCAGTCTGTTTTGCTTCTGTTCTGCCTCTCTCTCTCTCTCTCTCTCTCTCTCTCTCTCTCTCTCTCTCTCTCTCTCTCTCTCTCTCGCTTCTAACTCCGCAGTATTTTTCGTCTTTTCTTCTTCCTTTCTTCTCTCCTCTCCTGCATCTTCTTTTCTTCTTTATTCTACTGTTCGTTCACCTTTTCCTCCCGACATCTATTGCTTCTCTCTCTCTCTCTCTCTCTCTCTCTCTCTCTCTCTCTCTCTCTCTCTCTCTCTCTCTCTCTCTCTCTCTCTCTCTCTCTCTCTCTCCAGTCCAGCGCTCTTTCTCCGTTCCCCCATCTCTCTCCATTAATACAGGCTGCTCCCTTCCTCCTCCTCCTCCTCCTCCTCTTCCTTCTTCCTTCTCCTTCTCTTACTCCTTCTCCTCCTATTTGCTCCTCTCTCCATTCTTCTTCCACCACATTTCGCTCCAGTTCCTCCAACACTCCAATTTCTTTCTCCTCCTCCTCCTTCTCCTCCTCCTCCTCCTCCGTCCACCCACTCCTGTGTGAACTGATTCCTTTCCGGGCAAGTCCTGCAGGATTTATTCTAGGATATGTTGAAACCTGTGACTTCAGTGAGGGATTGTGTAGTAGTAGTAGTAGTAGTAGTTGTAGTGATCATGATGGTGGTGGTGACGTGTTGTTGTTGTTGTTGTTGTTGTTGTTGTTGTTGTTGTTGTTGTCGTTATCGTTGTATTTCATGGATGAATAATTGTTTGTTCGATTGACTTGTTTGTTTATCTGCATATTTAATTTTGTTTATGTTCCTGTGTGTGTGTGTGTGTGTGTGTGTGTGTGTGTGTGTGTGTGTGTGTGTGTGTGTGTGTGTGTGTGTGTGTGTGTGTGTGTGTGTGTGTGTGTGTGTACTGTGCCATTTTTCCCTCGTATCTTTATAATTTATTTTTCTCACGAACTAATACACTAATACATTAGCTTATTATGACTCACACACACACACACACACACACACACACACACACACACACAGTTTCTCCTCACAGCTGATGATTCTAACGATCGTTGTAACATCCTATATAATTACAGAGTCAGTATGAAGGAATGTACGAATAAGATAATAAACTCTGCTAGTGACTCTGGTAATTACTGTTAGCGCCACTCTTACTGGGAACACTGTACCATTTTGAGCCTTATGGAATGTTAGTGACAGGGTGAAAGGTGCTTGGGGTAATGTGTCGTGTGTGTGTGTGTGTGTGTGTGTGTGTGTGTGTGTGTGTGTGTGTGTGTGTGTGTGTGTGTGTGTGTGTGTGTGTGTGTGTGTGTGTGTGTGTTTGTGCACCTGTTTCTTCCTTACCTCCACCACCTTACACTTGCTTACCTCCCTCCTTTCTTTTCTTACCTACCTCCTTTCTTCCCTCCCTCACACACTCCCTCCCTTTCCATTTACCTTCCTGTCCCTTCCTTGCCCCACCTTACCTCGCCTCCTTCCTCATTCTTTCTATTCCTACCTTCTTTCCTCCCTCCTTACCTCCATCACTCACTCACTCCCTCACTTCCCAATTACCTTCCCCCGTCCCTTCCTCATTTTCTACCTTCCTCTTGCCCTCCCTCGCCTCGCCTCGCCTCGCCTCCTAGATCAGTCTCCCCTTGACCTTTGCGTAGCGAGAAGTCCTGCTGATCAATGCACGGCGCAACCAGATGTGGTGCGGCCCCTCCCAAAGAGCCAGCCAGCCAGCCACGCCACACACAGCACAGTACACCAGTTACTAGTCACGCCCCGCCTTCCTGTGCAACCCCTCAAGCCGCCTAACCCGGAAGTGCGGCTTTGAAGACTCCTAACCCACCCTCGGAGTCGGCAGGCAGGTGTCACGAGAGCGTCTATTGATTAGCAGGTCAAAGGTCAGAGGTGAAGGTTTTCTGGCTGGCTGGCCGCACTCGCGTGTCAAGGTGGAGGGTGAGAAGAAAGGGGAAGGAAGGGTGCAGGGAGTCAGGGCAGGTTAGGGGGTTATGGGACGAGTAAGGGTGAGTGATACATGGAGGAGGGGAAGGAAGGGTGTGGGGAAGGCGGGTCAGGTTAGTGGAGGAAGGAGGAACAGTGAGAAGAGTGGCTGCTACACGTGTGGAGGTCGGGGGAGTGGCGAAGGGGCAAGGTGGTGGCCGCCCAAGGTTGCTGGGTCACGGAAGGTTAATTACCGATGTCTACACGCCCTCCCGCAGAACTCCTCGTGCCGCCAGGGACGTGTTACAGTGCCTCTACAGAGCCACCCCAGTCCTGCCCTGCTCGCACCTCCCTCCTCCAGCCCCACCTCACCCCAGCCCGCCCCGAGCCGCGACTCACGTAGCCACACACTGCACAATAAATATCAACAGTACATTAGAACACCACGCTTATATCACGACGGATCATCCTTTGTTCGCTGGAAACAGGAAAGGAAGTCACGTCTGACGAATGGGGCCGTCCACGATTCAAGGCCGCGGCGACGGTCACTGTTGCCCCTATACTTGAGTGTGCCCGACCCAGCCCCGAGTGAATGCCCTGAGTCAATGCCCTGAGTCAACGCCCTGAGTCAACGCCCTGAGTGAATGTCCTGAGTCAACGCTGTCCGCCGTCTCACACCTCACGCCTCTGTCAGGAACCCCACACTTGGAATGTCCTGCCCAGCGCTCCACCTGCTCATCTTTCTCTCTGGCTGTGCTTTTTTTTTTTTCTTCATACGTGGCATTTTTTCAGCCTTCCTAACTCTTTTTTTTTTAATTTCTAACTCTTTTCCAGCCTTCCTAATTGTTTTTTTTCAGCTTTCCTCACTATTTTTTCAGCCTTCCTTATTGTTTTTTTTTTCAGCTTTTTTCACTTTTTTCAAACCTTCCCAAGTCTTTTCAGCCATTCTTAGCTAACTGTTCAACCTCCCTAGCTGTTTTTTTTTCAGCCTTTCTAACTACCAACTGGTATTTTGGGCTTCACTAACTATTTTTTTGTCATTTTATCTTAGTCTCTTTCCAACATTCCTTACTCTTTCTCAATCTTCCTCTCTTATTCACCCTCCTAATTCTTGTTTCAGTCTCGCCCGCCTCCCCTCTTCGCTCCCCACAGCAGGCGTGGCCGTGGCTGCACTGCGTAGAACATAACGCCTCAGAAATGTGTGGATGGAAGGGACGCCTGGACAGGATTAGTAGCTGACTGATGTCCTGTTTTGTCTCGCTGCTCCGGCTTGACTGGCTGACTGACTGACTGACTGACTGACTGACTGACTGACTGACTAGACATCCTCCTCTATTTCCACAACTTGACTAACTGACTGACTCACTCCCTCACTCACTTATACCCTGCCCCTTCCCTGACCTGACTCACTGACCTTCCTACCTCCAAAACTTGCCCACTTGTGGAGGGATACGTGCTTCCTCCATTCAGTCACTGGCGCGGGCGGGTATGGGGATGAAGACGCCAATACTAAGCACAGGCAGTTAGTTTACGAGCTTACAGTGATTCTAGCTTAGTTGGCATGTCAAATTTGTACCATCGTTAAACACACACACACACACACACACACACACACACACACACACACACACACACACACACACACACACACACACACAAAGTTGCTCAGACAGAAAAATAACCGTAATAATGATGGTAATAATAATAATAATAATAATAATAATAATAATAATAATAATAATAATAATAATAATAATAATAATAATAATAATAATAATAACAATAATAATAATAATAATAATAGTAATAATAATAATAATGCATCAATGTAATTTATGTATCTTTTCATGTACAGGTAGCTGTTATCAGTTAATCTATTTACCTATGTACACATTTATTTATTCATTTATTGATCTACATATATTTATTTTCCATCTCTCCATTCCTACAAGAGCAATTTCCTAATGTAGAATCGTGTCAAAGAGAACAAGAAATAAGAGCAGAAAATCCTAGACAGTGGCAAAAGCAGAATATAGCACGTACAACAATAACATCACAGGTACGACGCTTTGTTTATTTCCTTCTGTCATAAATGCGATGCTGTCTTTGCGCTGGAAGATCATATACGCCTGAAATAAAAGTAAATTGAATAATAAAATCAAATAAATAAATAAATTACCGTTTACGACAATAACAAATCAAGTATGACAGTTTGTTTATTTCATACTGCTACAAATATGATACTGCCTTTGTGCTGGAAGATCATATATAGATGAAAAACGTGAAATAAATAACTAAATAAATAAATTACTGGGTACGACAATAACAAATCAAGTACGACCATTTGTTTATTTCTTTCTGCTACAAATACGATACTGGCTTTGCGCTGGAAGGTCCTTAGGGGAGACTTATAGAGAGACTGGCTGGCGAAGAGTTGGTGTATTCCGCTTTATTCCTGACACTGTTCCAGGCAGTCAGGGATTACACAGGGGGAGAAAAAGGGGCGGGAAAAAGCCGACGAAACGTTTTCAAAAGTTAGAGTGTAGCGCTTGGAAAATGTTCAACGAGACTAGACAAAGATTTAGTGTGGTTGAAAAAGAGTTAGTTTGTTAGTTAGATACAGAGCTATTTACTTATTTATTTATTTATTTATCTATCTGTTTATTTGTTGATTTAGTTACATAGATTGTTAGATAGGTAGATAGTTTGTTTGTTGTTAGAAAAGTTATAGCTGAGAAAAATTGAGAGGATTAAAAGAAAATCAGTTAGGAATGCTTCAAAAGAATTACAAACATCGACAAGGTTAGGAAACTTCAAGAAAAGCATAAAAAAAACTCTTTTCCAACCGTCTTTGCACTCTTCAAACTACTGCAGCATATTAGCACAGGAAGGTTAAGAAACAGCACGCAAGTTAACATGGAAGACGAGAATCGACAGGAAAGAGAGCCAGGTACTGTATTACCAGGTAACAGAAAGAGACAGGAAGTGGCCGGCAGGTAATGAATGTAATGCCGATAAGATCGCGTGTGACTTGGTGGCGTGTGACACGATCGTGAACGAGGGAAGAAAGTCTCCTCGCTCCTTCCTTAGGTACTGCACGCCGTCCATTGAGGCACACAGGAACACATGGGAGGGAACAGCGGCACGAGTGTTCTTTAAATATGAGACTCCTATGATAAATTTTGATAGAGGTTGTGATGAAGTGTTTAAGCTTTTCACTGCTATATGCGACCATTCAAAGGACTAAAAGCTTGAAAAATTTAGGTTCAAGAAAAAAGATAGGTAGGGACTGGTTTTCAAATAGAGTGGTAGATGAATGGAATGGACTCAGTAATTAGGTTGTTAGTGCTGAGTCATTAGGGAGCTTTAAAAGAAGATTAGACAGATTTATGAACGGGGATGACAGGTGGGAAATACGTAGGTATGTTTCTTACAGGGACTGCCACGTGTAGACCTGATGGCTTCTTGCAGCTTCCCTTATTTTCTTATGTAAAAGGACAAAGTCTATATTCGCATCTACAAGAAAGAAGCGGATAAAAAAAAAAAAGTACAGTGTTGAGAGATGGCTGTCCAACGAGAAGAAATGTCCCAGAGTCTTTATTAAGTAAGGAAAGACGTGGCAAATAGCAGTGAAGTGTTTAATACTGTCTTGGCTGTCCGACGAGAAGAAATGTCCCAGTGTTTATTAAGTAAGGAAAGACGTGGCAAATAGCAGTGAAGTGTTTAATGTTGTCTTGGCCAATTCACTGCAACAATCACTGGGTATCACTGGGGAGATAAGCTTTGATGTAACCTTGAAGAACTGTCTAATACTCTTGACAGCTTTATAGCAGCCATCTCTCATTGACACTGGGAAAATAAACTGATAGACTTTTGATGAAGCCGATAATTTCGACCAATTTATTTATAGCAACGATC
>NC_087153.1:40758021-40770521 GCF_035594125.1 Scylla paramamosain | reverse complement strand
AGGGAGAGGAGAGGAAGGGAATAGAGGAAAGTTTGGAGTGACTTATGAAGGATGGAGGAGGAGGAAGAAAGAGGAGGAAGAGGGAAACGACGATAAAAGGAAGGGGAAGAAGAAAAGGAGCAATATTGGACTAATGGCACATAAAGAGAGAGAGAGAGAGAGAGAGAGAGAGAGAGAGAGAGAGAGAGAGAGAGAGAGAGAGAGAGAGAGAGAGAGAGAGAGAAGGCTTGTGTGTATTGATGTTGATGTAGAGCGTTTGGGGAAAAACAATGATAAGGCAGTGCTGTAAATCTGACCTTTACGAAGCCAAACTGGAGGGGAGGAGGAGGAGGAGGAGGAGGAGGAGGAGGAGGAGGAGGAGGAGGAGAGATAATTGTGTAGGGATGATGTAGATAAGATAAAATAAAAACCTTTCTTTCTATGCTGCGTAGAGATGAAAAACGTAAAACACACACACACACACACACACACACACACACACACACACACACACACACACACACACACACACACAGTCCCAAGGGATAAGTAAACATCCAATAACTCCACCAGAGAGAGAGAGAGAGAGAGAGAGAGAGAGAGAGAGAGAGAGAGAGAGAGAGAGAGAGAGAGAGAGAGAGAGAGAGATGTGGCAAGTCTTTTCGGTGAATCATTTCTCTATCACGTCAAAATTTCCATCCTGAGTCAATTCTGATAGCACCTCAAGGCTCTAGTGGTAGTAGTAGTAGTAGTAGTAGTAGTAGTAGTAGTAGTAGTAGTAGTAGTAGTAGTAGTAGTAGTGGTAGTGGTAGTAGTAATAGTAGTAGTAGTAGTAGTAGTAATAGTAGTAGTAGTAGTAGTAGTAGTAGCAGTAGTAATAATAGTAGTAGTAGTAATAATAGTAGTAGTAGTAATAATAGTAGTAGTAATAGCAATAGTAGCAGCAGCAGCAATAATAGTAGCAGTAATGACGGTGGTGGTAGTAGTAGTAGTTGTAGTAGTAGTAGTAGTAGTAGTACTCCTACTACTATTACTACTACTACTACTACTACTAGGAACATCATCATCATCATCAGCATCATCAGCATCATCAGCAGCAGCAGCAGCAGCAGCAGCAGCACTAGTAGTAGCAGCAGCAGAAGCAACACATCCATCACTTCTATCAGGCCTCGTCCACCTCACCCCTTGGTCTTCCTGCCTTGGTCATCACTTCCTGACGCAGAGGATGCAACAAGTCATCACACTGAAGGAGCCTCGCAGACCAAGGGCTACACGTCACTGCCTTGCTTCATCCTCCCTTGTTCACTCTTACACTACCCTTTCAATATCAGGCAATTCTTCTTAATAATAGCCAACAACTTTCTAGCTAGTTTTGGTACAGGTCTCCTAAATAATTTTCTGGCTTAGACAAGATAAAATTAACCTTATTTTCTCCTCTTTTTCTTTCTACCTCAAAAGGATAAATGAGGAGTATGTATTAAGATGCTGGTGATGGATCTAGCCGGCAGGAGAAAGAGAGGAGGACCTGAGAGAAGGTTTACTGATGCAGCGAAAGACGCTTGCAATGGTTGCGACTGATGAGGATGTAAGGCGAAGACAAAGCGTGTTGGAGAAGGTTAATGATAATGATGACAAATGATGATAATAATAATGACACAAGACACCTGACATCATAATACTAAGCAATAACGCTAAAAAAAAAAGATCACTAGTTCATTCCTCCCTTCTCCCTGTCCATCACAAGTTACCAGCCAGACATCCTTATCAGTCCCTCACCTGCCCTGGGAGGCCACACACCTTGCCTGAGACCCACACAGGTGCTGCGTTCATTGCCTCTGTTCGCGGCCTTCTTCCAGTCTATCAGCTCTACGGATCATGTTCTGAAAGGCTTTGTTCTTTCACCACTACTGTTTTCAAAGACCGCAGGGATGACTGGGCAGGGATGATTGGTTCTCAAGGGTAATTTTCTCGTTGAGGGTGTGGAGTTAAACTGCCACAAGATTCATGGAAACACCGGAAAACTCTTTTAGCTCCGAGTAGAGCCTGTTTAATAGCTAAGACGTTGAAATGTTTAAGAATACCTGTTAAAATTATTGTTTTTTCTTCTTTCAAAGTCATGAAAACGCCTTTTTTTTTTTTTATTTACTTCGACTAGTTTGTCCAAGAGATAAGGCGTTGAAATGTTTAAAAATACAAGGTTTGGAGTTTGGCAACAGCTTGGAATAATGCTGTTTTCTTCTTATTATAATTATTCTTTCCTAGAGTCACGAAAAACACCCTTGAAAATCCTCTCAGCTTCGACTAGAGCCTGTTTAAAAGAGGTAAGAGGCTGGAATGTATGTTTTGATGTCACTGCTTGAAACTGTTCTCCTCCTTTGCCTTTTGCCTAGGATGAGTGAGAAGGTCGATCATTTCCCGGCGTGAGTCACACTTGGGGCATTTCACTGATTACATTGCCTGAGAGTATCGTGAACACCAAGCACCAACCGTCCCTTCACTATTTCCTGACCCTCCATTCCTATACGAGACTGTGCGTTTGTATGCTAGCCTAACCTGGCCTGCCCTCCTCGCTAGCTACGTCCTCACGCACCACTGTCTCCTCTCCTCATCAACTCTTACCTAGCCAGTTCTCACTCACCACAGTTTGCCCATGTCCTCCTCACACACTATAGCTTCATATCTTTGCCAGTCCTCATACACACACACCATACTCACACCAACGCCTCCTTATAGTACCAGCTTTCATCACACACACACACACACACACACACACACACACACACACACACACACAATAGCTTCCTCCTCTCTTGGCCAGCTTTCACCACACATACGCCAAACAAACCATAGTCTCCTCACACACCATAGTCTCCTCTCTTGGCCAGCCCACACACACCATACACACTATACTCTCAACGCATCATACTCACGCACACAATAGCCTGCTAATCTCAACCCAAACACACACACACACACACATACACACACACACACACACACACATCCTCCTTCACACACACACCGCCACCGCAAATGACTCACTAACTTTACAACCCATTTCGTAACACACACACACACACACACACAGATATTACCTCCGCGTATGTGGGTATTGATATAAGTGGGTCACCTCATCCTGACTACAGAGGACCAGGAGGCAACCCGCAACACGTCACTGCCCGCGCGCCCCCTCCCCCCCTTATCCTTTAAACTGTCCCCCCTTAAAATTTTCACTGCCAGAACTGTCCTTTGTTGAAATTCAGAGCACCGTTATGTTTGCCTGTACACGCTGAATAAGAGAATGAAAGGCTAATTTTCTCTCTTATTCTAAAGAGGCTGATTATGAGAAATGACTGTAGAAATAAATGTAATATAAGTAGTTGAAGGTGATTAAGGAAAATTACTGTCATTCTCTCTCTCTCTCTCTCTCTCTCTCTCTCTCTCTCTCTCTCTCTCTCTCTCTCTCTCTCTCTCTCTCTCTCTCTTCTGCGGTCTTGAAGGCGTGCTAATGTTTGTACACTTAATTCAAGGTCGTGTGTGTGTGTGTGTGTGTGTGTGTGTGTGTGTGTGTGTGTGTGTGTGTGTGTGTGTGTGTGTGTGTGTGTGTGTGTGTGTGTGAATGTGTACGTGTGTTTAGTTTATTATTGAATTAGTACTTTCACATCTGCACCATGTCTACCTACTCCTCCTTCTCCTCCTCCTCCTCTTCCTGTATAAGTTTCTATTTTCGTCAATATTACCTGTTAATCATTTCACACCTGTGCCACGATCTTCTTCTTCTTCTTCTTCTTTTTCTTCTTCTTCCTACTCCTCCCACGCCTTCTCCTCCTGTTTAAACTTCTATGTTCCTCATCATCAACTAGTTTAGCAGGAACCAGAGGATCTGTTTGTTTGTTTTTCTTGGTATTCCTTTGTATTCCTCCTCCTCCTCTTCTTCTTTCTCCTCCTCCACCTCCTCCTCCTCCTCCTCCTCTCTCTTCACTCTCTTTCCATCTACTAATAAATATTTTAAAAGGAAGTTATTCATTCGTAATCTTCTTCATTTTTTTCCTCCTCCTTCTCCTCCTTCATCTTCTTCACTTCCATCTCCATTTTCTTCACTTCCATCTCCATTTTCTTCACTTCCATCTCCATCTTCTTCACTTCCATCACCATCATCGTCATCCATCATCGTCAATCCATCATCATCACCATTAAACTATACGTCCCCAATCATCATTATTTCATCACTACTTTTCTTCCATTTCATCACTATCATTCCTCCTCCTCCTCCTCCTCCCCCTCCTCCTCCTCCTCCTCGTCCTGTAATAACATCTAAGACTGCTAATTCTATTCCCAGGTGAGGCAACTTCAACCGTGTGTGTGTGTGTGTGTGTGTGTGTGTGTGTGTGTGTGTGTGTGTGTGTGTGTGTGTGTGTGTGTGTGTGTGTGTGTGTGTGTTCCCTTATCTGCACTCATTCACGTTCCACTTAACTTGGCGAGATAAGTTTCTGATATTTGTGGATTTTGCGAGATTTACAATTAGTCACCAGCTCTGAGTCACACACACACACACACACACTCTCTCTCTCTCTCTCTCTCTCTCTCTCTCTCTCTCTCTCTCTCTCTCCCTCTCTCTCTCTCTCTCTCTCTCTCTCTCTCTCTCTGTTTATTTTCATGTATTTGCCTACACATTCTCTCACTTACTGACTGATTAACTGAATGACTGACTGACTAACGGACTGACTCACTAACTGCCTGACTGACTGGCTAACTGACTCATTCACTCACTCACTCACTAACTAAATGACTAAATGACTGATTGGCTGATTGACTGACTGACTGACTGATTGACTGACTAACTGACTGCATGACTGACCAGCTTACTGACTGACTGACTGACTGACTAACTAAACAACTGGCTGCTCGAGGTGTTATTTCGCCAAATCATCATCTCTTATTCACTCACCCACTCATTCACTCAACTAAGTTTCTCATCACGTCCTGCAACACTCACCGCCCACTCTCACATTCCTCCGAGTAGTAGGAGGTGGTAGTAGTAGTAGTAGTAGTAGTAGGAGGAGTAGGAGGAAGAGGAGGAGGAGGAGGAGGAGGAGGAGGAGGAGGAGGAGGAGGAGGAGGAGGAGGAGTTTCTGTTGCTGTTGTTGCTGTTGTTGCTGTAGTAGTAGTAGTAGTAGTAGTAGTAGTAGTAGTGGCGGCAGCAGCAGCAGTTGTTGTAGTAGTAGTAGTAGTAGTAGTAGTAGTAGTAGTAGTAGTAGTAGTAGTAGTAGTAGTAGTAGTAGTAGTAGTAGTAGTAGTAGATATAGCAATCATTGTTGTTGTTGTTGTTGTTGTTGTTGTAGTAGTTGTAGTAGTAGTAGTAGTACTGCAACCACAGTGAGAAAAATCCTCACTGCACAGGAAACGGGAGCCTCTAACTGGCTAACGTCACTGCCCATCAGAGCGAAGGGCTTCAGCCTCAACAAACAAGAATTTGTCGACGCCATTGCTCTGAGGTACGGCTGGCCGATGGAAGGACTCCCCAGTACTTGTGTGTGTGGCTCCCCCAATGACGTCAACCACACCATGACGTGCAAAAAGGGGGATTCGTATGTATCAGGCACGATGAGGTGAGAGATCTGACCGCCAGCATGCTCAGGGAGGTGTGCCACGATGTCTCCACTGAACCGACCCTCCTGCCGCTAGACGGCGAGCACCTGCGCTACAGAACAGCCAACACCACCAACGAGGCTCGAGTCGACGTCAGTGCACGAGGGTTCTGGACAAGGGGACAGAAAGCATTCATGGACATACGGATCTTTGACCCGATGGCCGCCTGTCACCACGAACTCTCCCTGGAGGCCGCCCACCGCAAGAATGAGCAGGAGAAGATCCGAGCGTATGGGGAGAGAATCCAACACGTTGACCAGGGCAGCTTCACACCTCTGGTCTTCACCACATCTGGCGGGTATGGCTCCAAGGCTCAGTGCTTCTACTCAAGACTAGCCGACCTAATGGCAGAAAAGAAGCACCAGCCAAGGAGCCATGTCGTCGCATGGATGAGGTGCCGTCTCTCATTCTCCCTCCTCAGATCTGCCCTCCTGTGTCTCAGGGGGACAAGGCATTCCACTCCCATACCTGCAGACTTAGGAGGCCTCGACTGCGAGGCTACAGTGGTGGAGAGTGGCATAAGAGTAGGTAGAGTAGAGGTAGAGTGAATTTATAGTTAACAACTAATGTTTATATTATAGAGTATTAGATATGGTTGGATGCCACAGTCATTAGCGTGAGCTGGGGCTAATGACCTCCAAGTAATGGAGCCCCTAATTGACACATCAATAAACATGGGGTGGAGGTAGTAGTAGTAGTAGTAGTAGTAGTAGTAGTAGTAGTAGTAGTAGTAGTAGTAGTAGTAGTAGTAGTAGTAGTAGTAATTTATCCACCTAGCTTAACCTATCCAAACTCAACAACACCTAACCTTACTTAACCTAATGTAATCTAATCATGTCTCTTACCTCTCCCTTCCCTCTCCCTTCCCTCTCCACTCTCCCTGATCACCCGTACACGTGTTCCCACCACCGCCCACCCATCTACCTGTCTGTCACCCGTCACTCACCCATTCCTCTCCCTTCCTCTCCCTTCCTCTCCCTTCCCTTCCCTTCCCTTCTTTCCCCTTCCCCTCTCTTATTTTCCTTCTTTTTGTTGGATGTTATGTTCTAAGTGGCTGTGTAGAGAAGCTTGTTGTTGTTGTTGTTGTTGGTAGTGGGTAGTGGTGGTGGTGTAGTTGTAGTAGTGATAGTAGTAGTAGTAACAATAACATTAACAGTAGTAGCATCATCATCATCATCATCATCATCAGTAGTAGTAGTAGTAGTAGTAGTAGTAGTAGTAGTAGTAGTAGTAGTAGTAGTAGTAGTAGTAGTAGTAGTAGCAGCAGTAGTAGTAGCACTATCAGTAGTAGTAGTAGTAGTAGTAGTAGTAGTAGTAGTAGTAGTAGTAGTAGTAGTAGTAGTAGCACCATCAGTAGTAGTAGTCGTAACAGTAGTAGCAGCAGTAGCAGTATCCTCATTATCACGACCATTATCCACTCAGAGTCTTGTTAACAGAATGGAGGATAAAAGGCTATTTATTTGTCTCATCCTCTCTCTCTCTCTCTCTCTCTCTCTCTCTCTCTCTCTCTCTCTCTCTCTCTCTCTCTCTCTCTTTTAGCATCTTACATCCTTCAGAAGCATGTGAGAGAGAGAGAGAGAGAGAGAGAGAGAGAGAGAGAGAGAGAGAGAGAGAGAGAGAGAGAGAGAGAGAGAGAGAGAGAGAGAGAGGAGAGAGAAACTTTAAAATCTCTATTACTACTACCACCGTTGCATAACAATTCTTCTCTCACTCCAAAAGAACACAAGAACAAAAGAATATAAGTCATCAGGCCTACACGTGGCAGTTCCTGTGTAAAATATGCCTACCTATTTCCACCTTTCATCCTCATTCACAAATTTATCTCATATTTTTAAAGCTCCCTAACGACGCTGCGCTAATATCCTGACTGCTGAGTCTGTTCCATTCATCCACCACTCTATTTCAGAACCAATTCATTCGTATCTCTATTTAATCTAACTTTATTAACCTTGAACCCATTATTTCCTGATTACTGACACTCTTGTTATATACCCTATACAGGAACACAGTATAACACTCCACACACACACACACACACACACACACACACACACACACACACACACACACACACATATACACACACAGTCCCACCACTAGCCACCGTTACTCCCACCCATTCCTCACCAGCACCGTTCGTAGGGAGGTAAATAGTGACTTCCTCATTACGGCTACCCTCACTACGTAGAGGCACTCCCTGTGTTGACCGTCGGTACCCTAAGGTCGAACTGAGGCCCACAGAAGAGCTTAATATAACGTTGCTGGGTATTTGCTTTCATTTCAATGGTATTTTTTTCTGGTGCTGTAAGATCGCTGCGTTGTGGTGCTTAGGTTTAGTTAGGCAAGTGATGTGGTCTGTTGGAGGGCTCTATATTCTCGAGAGGAGTGAAAAGGAGAGGAGAGGTGAGTAGAGCAGAGGGGAGGAAAGGAGAGCAGAGGAGAGAGGAGAGGAGAGGAGAGGAGAGGAGAGAGGAGAGTTGCGGAGGGAGGATAGGAATAGACAGAAACGAAGGCAAGGCAAGACATAAGACAAGAAGGCAAAAGAAGAAGAGACAAGAGAAGAGAAGACAAGACGAGACAAAAAAAAAAAAAAAAAAAGAGAGAAGAGAAGATAACTTATTGTCAGATAATATTACAGTAACGAACTTTCTCGAAGCCAACACCCATCACTGATAAAATAAATAAAGATATGAGCAAAAATAAATATCAGCTATTCTTAAACACATTACAGACTAACATTCACACTGTATTCAAGTATTCAAGTCTAGCGTTCTTATCATCTCAAATTTAACTCCCTGGAAAACAGCTACATTTTTTTTTTTCTCTCACTCTAGTTTTACCATCTCGAGTTCAGTTCCCTAGAAAATAGCTAAAGTAATTCACACTAGTCTTCTTTAATTCACTAAAAAAAAACCTTCATAATTTCTCACTAGTGTTACCATCTCAAGTTCAGTTCCTTAGAAAGTAGCTAAATTATTTCATACTGGTTTCATTATCTGTAACTAAACTCCTTCCACAATGACTAGAGCACTGCATCCCCACACTGGCCAGCCCTCCCGGCCCCCTCACCCCCTCACCAGCCTCCCTCACGAGTAAAGATGAAGAGAAGAGAAGATAACAGGAGATAGTTTATTATCAGAACGTAACTAATCTGAAGTTTCTCATCTCATCATAGATATAAGAAAATAAATAACTGAAAAATATGGAAGTTGTATTTTACTTTAACACCACAAACCAATATTTATATCAGTGAAGTATCATCTTTCGTTCTTATCATTACAAGCTCATTTCTCTACAAAACTAGATCACCCCAACTCTACACTCGCCAGCCCTCCCGTCCTCCCCACTCTCTCTCTCTCCACCAACTTTCCTGAGGAGTAAAGATGCAAACACGTCAAGGTTACACAACGATGACACACTCGCATGAACCAAACACGTGCCAGCGGGACCAGGCAGGGACTCAGCCTTCTACCACCATCACCACCACCACCGTGACCTTGTCCTGCCTCGCCTTGCCTTGCCGGGAACTTATGTATTAGCAAACCAGTTGGGAGTAACTAGCTTTATTATTACTGTGTTGTATGAAAAGTGTGTTATAGATATAATTATTAACAGGAGCCCAGGCAGGTGACTCAGACCACCACCACCGTGACCTTGCCTTGCCTTGCCTTGCCTTGCCTTGCCTTGCCCAGCCGGGAACTTCACTCGTGTATTAGCAAACCAGCTGGAAGGGAGTAAGTAACACTACCCAACACCATTCCTACTGCGTGCTGCTATAAAAACTGTGTGTTATTGATACTATTAAGAACAGGAGACCAGGCAGGGACCTCTTACGTGTGTAGTGTGAGCACAGTTGGAAGGGAGTGACTAGCAACATCCAACTCTACTATAACTGTGTGCTGGTGTGAAAACTGTCTTATTGATATTACTAAGAACAGAACACCAGCCAAGACACAGCCTTCCACCACCAGCTTGACCTTCCCTTAACTGGTGTAGGCTGAGGAAACCAGTAGTAAGGGAAGACCTAGCACCTAGTGCGAAATTGTGCGTTATTGATACTACTATAAGAATCTAAAACCAGGCAGGGACTCCTAACTTGTGTAGTGTGAACAGACTTGTTGAAAGGAAGGACCTGGCACCAACTAGCGCTACTTTTGCTGTGTGCTAGTGTGAAAACTGTGTGTAAATGATATTGCTAAGAAGTTGCTAGGAAGTTGTAAGAAACCTGTATGTACCAAAACTTAATATTGCAATATAATAGCTTAACCTAACTTATACTTATCGTAATTCAACCAAACTTATCATTATTTTTATTAAGAACATAGGAAAGCTGCAAGAAGTCAGTATGTAATCTTAATTTAATCTAATGGTTTAGAGAGAGAGAGAGAGAGAGAGAGAGAGAGAGAGAGAGAGAGAGAGAGAGAGAGAGAGAGAGAGAGAGAGATTTAATGCTTGTAAATCTTCCCCAACACTTGTCACTGCTGAGAACACTTGGTGATAAACACGCACGCACACACATACACACGTACACACACACACACTGACACACTCCTTGGACATGTCTTAATTTAATCTTACATGTACGTACGGGTGAGTGAGTGTGTGTGTGTGTGTGTGTGTGTGTGTGTGTGTGTGTGTGTGTGTGTGTGTGTGTGTGTGTGTGTGTGTGTGTGTGTGTGTGTGTGTGTGTGTGTGTTGTTTACTCAATATTGTTAGGTTTTATTGTGTTAAGCATCAATGCAAAATTTTACCAGAGAGAGAGAGAGAGAGAGAGAGAGAGAGAGAGAGAGAGAGATTAATGTTGCTAAGAGACAGTCATAGCTATACTAAAATTCATACTTGCACTTGTATTCTTAAACTCTCTCTCTCTCTCTCTCTCTCTCTCTCTCTCTCTCTCTCTCTCTCTCTCTCTCATACACACATCAAGACTAAATATTTTCAAAGGCCAGAGGGATGATTAGTTCAGATTGCCAGCAGTATTTCCCCTCTTCAGTGGTGCAAGACTCGTTATTTTCTTGCTTACATTTTGGATTATATTTTCTTTAAGCATACTATACTGTTTTCTAATCGTTCTTAATGCTTAACGATGAAATGAATACCTTTGATATATAAATGTTTCAAATTCTCAATGTTTCTAGATTTACGAAGCCACTCTTGAGACAACCCCGAGCAATTTCCACTAAAGCTTGTGTACGTAGTGTTGTCGAGCCGTGACCAGGAAACGCTTTGGGAATATTTAGTTTGATTGAGCCTAAGTGTATTTTGCGACTGGGGGTTTCCTGCGTGTCTTGAAGTGGCAGAGTGGCTGTGAGTCTTGGGAATTATAATGTTATGATTCACTGTAAACTTAGTCATGGTGCTTAATGATAACAGTGCCAAACACAAACGCTGAGTAATTATTTTGAAGTGGTGTGTAAAAGTGAGGAGAATATCTTTTAAATTTACACTTTTTGTTCTTCTTATCTTCTACTTGTTCTTGTTTTTCTCCTTGCGTGTATTTTGCCTTTTAAATTTTGTTGTTGTTGTTGTTGTTGTTGTTGTTGTTCTTTTTATTTACTTGTTTTCTTATTCTTGTTCTTGTTGTTGTTGTTGTTGTTGTTGTTGTTGTTGTTGTTGTTGTTGTTGTTTATTTTTTTTGTTCTTGTTCTTGTTGCTCTTGTTGTTGTTCTTCTTCTTCTTTACTTGTTTTCTTTTTTTTTTCTTGCTCTTGTCGCTCTTGTTGTTGATGTTGTTGTTGTTGTTGATCATCATCATCATCTTTATAATCATCTTCTCATTATTTTTCCTTCTTTTTCTTTTCTTTACTTCTTTTTCTTCCTCATCTTCCAGTCAGGGTTCGCCACAGCAGATCAACCGCCTTCACCTCACTGGCCTTCGCGTCTTCTCTCCCAGCCATTACCTGCAGTGCATCCATAAACCTTCTCTTTGGTCTTCCTCTCTTCCTGTGGCATCTTGTTCCTTACTTATTCTTCTGCGTCTCTTCTATCACAGCCATGTCTTGTATTTCTCCATGCAATACATCCTCAAGCCTCTGATTTTTCTCTCTCCTTCGTGCCACCTCTTCCTTATTTAGTCTTCTGCGTCTTCTGCCACACCCATCACCTGCGTTTCTTCCTTTTGGTCTTCCTCTCTTCCTCCAGCCTCCTCCTCCTCCTCCTCCTCCTCCTCCTCCTCCTCCTCCTCCTCCTCGGCGCGTGGCTAAATACTTTTAATATAACACAAAGCTTAGCTAGATGTCTTTCTGAAGAAGCACAGTGGGAGAAGGTCTTAAAAGTGTAACCATCATCAATAACTTACAATATTATATGGACATATATATTTGACAATGCTTTTTGGGGACTGGAATATTCAGTGGAGTCTTTTATTTAATATTGGTATTATCTTTTGCCATCTCTCTTGCTGCCCTTGGCTAGGACCTGTCTTACATAACAAAAGGACATCATTTTAATGAAAGCCTAACATTACAAGACTTCCATGTGTAGGCCTGATGGATTTTTGCTGCTTCCCAATGTGCTCTTGCATTGTTCTTATTCACCAGGTAATGTAGATGAGTGGACCAGAGAGAGAGATGAATAGAATAGACTCAGTAATCAAGCTGTTAGAGGTGAGGCTTTAGGGAGATTTAAAAGCCTAGACAAATTTATGTTCTAGCCAGGGACTGCCACGTGTAGGTCTGAAGGCTTCTTGTAGCTTCCCTTATTTTTCTATGTCCTCATGTTCTTGTAAACGTTTTAGTAACATGGAATTCCAACTTGCAATGTCTCAAGTTTGTGTAACCCGAAGAGGAACATGACAGTGAGAGGCAATGTTAAAGAAATGAGTCAAGCAACGCATAAATCTTTCTCTGACTTGAAATTGTAGCTTGGAAAAAT